>NW_023340095.1:6799577-6834173 GCF_004916995.1 Morone saxatilis | reverse complement strand
TTTAGTGGCTTGTACAGTAAGCCCCAAGGGTCTGTTTAATTTTACTTTGGCTAGAGTAACCTGTTAAAACCTTCAAGATGTTGAACACACTACCTAATAATTATTGCCTGTAGAGATAGCATAAATCCAATGTCCACTACTTATTCTTTAACTGCAGTCGTTATATTTATTGCAAGATGCTAGCATACAGCTAAAGTTGATTCAAAATTGATTATTCACATCTACTGATAAAGATTAACTACGTATCCAATATTAAAAGGAATTGTTCAATTTCAAACCCTCGTGAAAAGGCTGTAGCTGAAAGGTTAAATGTCTAGTTTGAAGAGAGGGTGGGTGTACAGCCAATACAGTCCTTCCTGGTCTGCCGTACTGTTGGTTGCTGTTGAAACTCCCGACTTTATCCAAAGTCTGCAAAGTCTCTGACCAGTTCAGTCTCTGATGTCAGGGTGAACATAAGAGTCCTTGGAAATCAATTGTCTCGTCTCAGCTGTAGGTTTTTGGATTCCTCTTTCTGCGATGTTGGGCTGTTAGCCCTGTCTCTTGAGTTGAAGTTTTTAGTTCAAAGATGCGATGCTCTGATGTGGTCGATTGATCAGCGTCTCTTGAACCCGAGAGCTGGCCGAGGACTAACCCCGATCCTCCCCGTGTAGCTTCCTTTATCCCCTTGTCTCTCAGGGTGTTCTCACTTCCCTTTTTGCTTCTGTGGTGGAAAATATTAGTACAATATTAATAAAGTATATTTGGAACATTAAGAACAGTTTCCTGTTCTGTCAACACTGAGTGCGTCCATTAAGGACAATCCCAAAAAGACCATTGGAAGACACCTTGACACGAAACGGGAAACTCCTAAAGCCAGCATCTGTTTCTGTCGAAGTTAGATAACATCTTGAATTGTAAGGAAAACTGATAAATAGCCAACCGCTGATAAGGAATGACCAACTGCTGACAAGAAATTACGTCAATAAGTGGTATAAGCCTAGAAGCCTCAATAGAGGTTGGGGGGGTTCTGTGGTTGTTCTGTGATTGTACTTGGTTTTCTGAAGAGTTCTTCGACCTGTATTGTATCGACTTGAATAAATTACGCAAAGGCTGTTCGAGAGCTTCTGTCTTGACATTTTGCCAACACTTCTCACCAGATGTATCCTGTTCGTGTCATACAACCTTCCCTTTTCCCTGGTAGCAATACGTGCCTTCCCACCACATTACTCAGTATTTCAACATGATTTGCTCTCTTGGCCTTACTTTCTATAGTTTTAACTTACTGTTATGCAGTCATACTCATTCATAATCAAATAGTTAGTTACAATCATATAATCATGTTTCCTTTCATTGTTACATATTTCATGTTGTAATATAGAATCAACTTCAATCATTATACAGCTTTTTGGTTATTATAATCTTTGTGCATTGCATTATTCAGATGGAGAGTCCCTAATGTTCCACTGTAGGGCCGGACGATGAAAAGCCCTTTGCTTTCCAAAGTGGTTTTAGCACATCAGGGATCTCAACTCTCTTGACACTATGTTGACGGCAATGCCAAAATCGAGGGTGTTGCATATGCTTGGGAGTTGCTGGGGTGCTTTTATCATGGTTGCCCGTCTTGTTTCAATCCCCACGACAACTGCCCTCTGAGGGGGATCCCCTTTGAGGAGCTGCATGAGGCTAGTGAGGAGAAAATACAGGTGTTAAAGTCTGTTCACGGCGCTCGCACGGTCATCATGTGGGAACACAAATAGGCGGCTATGAAAAATTTGCATGCAGTGGTTAAAACTGTGTCCTGAACCTCTATGCCCCAGTGACACTCTTTTTGGAGGCAGAACCAGTGCTGTGAGGCTGAAGTACACAGCAGGCTGTGCACTATGTAGACGTCACTTCCCTGTACCCATATTCGAACTGTAACTTTTCCTACCCACTAGGTCACCCCACCATAATCTACAAAGACTTTGACACGCCTCAAAACTACTTTGGGCCGTCATCTACCCGCCTATGGGGCTCCTTTTCCTGATTTTACCTTACAAAACTTCTCGAGGTAAATTGGTGTTCACCTTCTGCCGTACCTTCGCTGAAATCAACAACAAGGCGATGTAGCGATTCAATTTTTGGTGGCTACATGCATACCTTCCTGAAAGGTAAACACGAAGCGTCAGGCTACCCCCCCTGAGGCTGTTGATCAGGAAAGCAGAGAAAAGTACATCAGGGACTATCGGGTGCATCAGGGTATACAGTTAGACACTGACAAAATTGTACCCTGCAAAGATTTTAAATTGTGTCTCAACAGCTTGTGGGGAAAGTTTGCACAGAGAAGCAATCTGCCTCACACCACCCTGGTCAGTGATCATCTGAGCGTTGAGGGCCCAGAGATTGAGGTTCCCCAGCCCCATCGTTGTCCATGTCTGAGTCGGAGGAACCGTTGGATGAGAGGATCGGAGGTGAAGAGGCCTGACTTTTGGACTCCTCTACTCTAAGTCTGACTTGCTCTCTGCCAGATCCTCATCCTGACAGAGCCCGGAGGCGGGAGGAGAACCTTCACACCAGGGTGAAGCCTCAGGGATTGTCACCAAAGGATGGATTAGGGGAGGGAGGAGGTCTCTGGGTCATTAGGCACGGGGCTCCAGAATATGGTGATCCATCTCCTCTTTGGAGTGCCCAGGGTCGGTGGTGATTCTTAAAGGTGGTAACGTGATAAAACTGCATTCTCTGAATGCAGGGCTACTTGTGGTTTCTATAGTCTCTAAAAGTAGAACAGGAGTCAGAGCCTTCAGTTACCAAGCTCCTCTCCTGTGGAACCAGCTTCCAGTTGTGGTTCGGGAGGCAGACACCCTCTCCACATTTAAGAGTAGGCTTAAGACGTTCCTCTTTGATAAAGCTTATAGTTAGGGGCTGGATCAGGTGCAGTCCGAAACCATCCCTTAAGTTATTTCTGCTATAGGCCTAGGACTAATCGGCGGGATCTCCCATGATGCACTGAGCTCCTCTCTTCCTCTCTCTCTCTTTCTGCACTCATTCATTTCCATTAATGCATGTTACTAACTTCACTTCAGTTTATGTACTTTCTTGTCTCGCAGGTTCTCATGGATCCTGGACTCCCACTGCTAATATTATTATGATTATTCATCATTCCCCATCGGCTATTGTTATCGTCAGTATCATCATCATTATTAGTCACTTCTACTGGTATAGTTTCTGCTGTTGTTGTTGCTGCTGCTGTGCACCTTTGTCTCTGTCGGCTCCTTCTCTCTTTACTCCCATCCCCTCACCTCTCTCTCTCCCTGCCTCTCTAACCACAACTGGTCGACAGACAGCCGGCCACCGAGAGCCGGGTCTGACAAAAGTTTCTGCCTCTAAAAAGGATGTTTTTCCTTGCCGCCGTCACCAAGTGCTTGCCCATGGTGGGAACTGTTGGGTCTCTGTAAATAATTCAGTTCGGTCTAGACCTGCTCTATTGAAAAGTGTGCTGAGATAACTTGTGTTATGAATTGGCGCTATACAAACAAAATTGAAATTGACTACCATAATGCTGCTGCTGGTACCGTTTATACTTTATAAACTATAGGCTGATTTAACTCCTGGCCTGATCAGACTTATGTACATACATAAATGAACAAACATTTCCTTTAACAGTGGAAAATCAAACATTTTGTGTGTCACAGAGGATGTTACTGTTTTACAATGTGTTGCAGACTAAAAATATATTTAGTATTGTTGCACCTTGAATATAAATGCAACTGCTCAACTCTAATTCTTCCCAAATAGTAAAACATAGTACTTTGCTGCCATCCAGTGGCAAATTGGCTAACATACACTAAAGACTGTTGCCAGCTGGGTAAAACTTGACTTCCTTCACAGACCAACAGCTACAGGGCTGACATGTTCACTAACAGTTTGTCTGCTCAGCGTGTCTGTCACAGTAATTATATTTCATTTATTGTACGTTAAATGAGTCCATTTTAAAGTTTTAATACATAACTCAAAGGGCTGCAGTTCACACGCAGCTTTCTGCAGACATTATTGATGCATTCGTCTTTTAACTTGTGTATTACAGTGTATAATGACATGTTTTATGGCTTTACACTGTATTTCTCATTGATGACATTTCACAAATCACAGGTGTAAATAATACAATAAATAATTGCCTGATTCCTTTTAAAGGCTTCAGTTTCAGGGTCCTGGTACTGTACATACTGGATCAGTTTATTTGGAAAAAATTACCTACTGTGAACTTTCTCGTTTTACAATATAAATTCTACATTGTTTTTAATTTGTAATACTTTTCCACAGTTGGGAGAGTTGAGCTTTCTGACTCTTGCATTGCAGAAAATGTTTACCTGAAATGTAAAAGTAAAGTAAATGTACCATATAGTCTGTTTCAGTTATACATTATATTCACTAACGGAGGGAAAAAGGGTTTCACATTAGCTGGTTATTAGTTATTTCAACGGTTCTTAACTAGAATAACCCAAATCATATCATTTATTTAAGAATCTGATCCACTTCGTAAATTACCTTTAACTTCTCTGATGATACCAACAAGACAGATCTGTTCAAAGAAAAGCATGTCAACTGTTTTGAAAGGTTTTTCCTTTATACGTCAGTGGAGGATGCGCTTAAAAAAGAAGGAATAAATTAAAACCTTGTGAGGGCTGCAATGGCAAAGAAACACTTGGTTACTTAGTAACGCAGACTATAATAAAACTGAGATCCAGGCTATCCCTTAAAATCATTCTGAATACATAGTCAGATGTTATTGCTGCATTTCTGATACAGATACAGTACGAGAGCTTCACTAATGAATTTCAACAAGGTTGCAAAGTCATTTTTTCTTACCTCCTGAAGTCAGTGTTTCATAGCTGGCAACAAACATTTGAAAAAGTCAATTAAACAGATTCTTCTTTCTTTCTTTCTTTCTTTCTTTTTCTTTCTTTCTTTCTTTCTTTTTCTTTTTCTTTCTTCTTTCTTTCTTTCTTTCTTTCTTTCTTTCTTTCTTTCTTTCTTTCTTTCTTTCTTTCTTCTTTCTTGTGTTTTTTCTTTCTTTCTTTCTTTCTTTCACTGATAACGTCCTTTGCAGGGAATTCATTTCAACAGTAGCCAAACAACAAACATGAATGAAAACAACTGACTCCTACTGTAGCAAAGCTTTACTGAATCATGATCAGATTTTCCAGAAAAAAAAAATAAAAGTTTATATAAAATTGCATTTGAGACATCACAATCTCAGTGTTTCTCCAGTCAGATTGATCAGTAATACGTTTTCCTACTTCTTCTGTAATTAGAAAACACGTCGATGCTGAAATCTTCTCGGTATGTAGTGACAATACTGCCAACATAATTTTCAAAAAAAATATATAAATCTACTTCATATCTACAGCCAGCTGATGCCATTATACTGACAATACATTATAACTGTATGCTACAACACTTTTGGACAACATGTCATATTTGAACAATTACAATGAGTAGTAGCATAAATAACCGTCACTGCTAAGAAGACATTATAAAACAGTCAGCTTCCCTTGTTCAAGACAGATAATGAAAACACTACACAGATATAACTTGAAAGAGGGTCCAGACTTTGTGATTACAATGTATGGGGTACTGAAATAAAAATAAAAAAACCTGATATACTTCATTAATAACTAGAATTAGGCCTCAATTTCACATAAAATCAGCTTTTAAGATACTTCACAAGTTTTCCTCCAGTTATAAACTACATCAGCAATTGTGAATTTAAGTCATAAAACTCTGTTTTCATACTGTGGCATCTCCAGCATTCTCAGATGAGACTATTCGAATACATTCATTTCCATAAGGCAGGGCAGTAGCTACAACGTGGTAATACCAGGAACCATCCAGTTAGGTAATCCAAAAACTGAGAAACGGCGTTCACCTCCAGGGATCACAGTTCAATTAAAGGTTTTAACCTCACATGGCGCATTTATATCACCAGTTTAGAAGATAAGATTAACGTGAATCAAAACTTGCCACAGGTGGAAGCAGTGGTTTTAAGTGAAAACAAACTAAAAGGGTCACATTTTAGACTAAACATTAAAACTCGAAGCCAAGAGTTCACAGAGGAGCAGAACATAGAGCGTCCAAGACGAGACACAGAACTAACTTTCATTAGTGATGTTCAACCTCTAATGATGCTGGTACCGATGTGTGTGAATGCAAAAAGTACTGCGAAGGGCAAATTAAAACATTAAAAAAAAAAAAGGAAATAAGAGCAGGATAATAAAAACATCGGTTTAAAAACCAAGGTGGTCATCTCTATTGTCATCCATCGCAAAAAATACTTTCAAGGTCCATTGTTGCTAGATAATCCAGTGAAGTTTTCATATCCAGTGGCTGCTAACAGTCGAGTTTCACACGTAGTATCGATTGAGTTTAAGAGAAAAAAAAAAAAAGGTTTGTAGTGTGCTACAAGGACAGTACAGTGTCACGTTTCATGTTAAGAGTCCAGGTGCTTTTATCTCTTAGAATCAACTTAAGTCAGCGTCTTTCTTCTTTTTTTTTTTTTTTTTAAAGAGATTTTTCTTTTCAGTCCTTCATCCAGTGTACTTGATGCTCCACATGCTGTGTGATCAGTGAGTGTACAGTAAAAGCTCAGAGTAGCAGGGATCCAGTGGTGTGAATTACCTGTGATACAACAGCATGACTCAAAAAAAAGGGGGAGGGAAAGCAGCACTAAAAGAGACAACCTACCATTTAAAGTCAGTGGTGGATGCGTTTATGCAACATACCTTACAGTTTCATGAGATTTTAGTGTGTCAGCCCCAACTTGACCCCTGTAGCAAAGAAGCTGAACAACAACAGTTTATATCACTTGTCGTCTACAAGGAGTTGGTGGTAGTTATTAAAGACCGAGGTTTGGTTGACTGGATGGATGGAGCAAATGGCAGGTCGCTGACAGTGAAGTCAAACAGGAGATTCACAAGTTAGGTGTTCCTAAAATGTTAATACTGGTGCTACGTGTTTGTTTTAATGGTTTCAACTAGTCTTTGTGCCATGTGATACTGTAATCATACTCCTATTATTGTCTTGTGTACTTCGTTTAAATGTGTTTGTGGTGCTTGTAAGCTGCCAGTTCCCTGGTTCCACTCTCCTCTTGGCCCTCAGTGTTCAGCACACCTGGCCCAGCTTGCTTGTGTGTGGATGGGTGAGGGGGTGAGGTGGGGAAAGCAGTCTGGGAGACAAACGCTGTGATGGCTGCTCCTCATTTCTCCATCAGAGCTCAGTGGTCAGGAGACCTCTGGGTTTGGCTCCATTGTCCGAGGCTGGCTGCTGACCCACAGTGCTGCGGGACACAAAATCACTGCATCAGAGAGAGACTGCTTTTAAAGGAAAAGGCATTAAACTTGCACTTTAATGTTGACTGAGAGGTTATGAGCATATGGTTCCTGAAATATACTGCTTTAAAAAGAATCAGTTCCTTTCCTGGATACATAAATAAAACTGATATGAAAAAACTCACATCACTTCGTGCGGTGCATAGCTATCATTCTGAACTCTACTTACATGATTTTTCTCTGTGTGCATGAGGAATTAGGGACACATTTGAGTAGTTTACAATATGATAACTTTGATGATTTAATGATAACTTGTTGCAACAGACTTAATCTGCTATTTTGCAACCTCTGCTGTGTCTACCATGGACTCCTCCAGGATGAACAACTTCTGCAGTGACTGCCACTGTTTGAGGTAAACAAGAGGAAGCTCATGATTTCTCAAAGTAGCAAGGCCAAGCAGGAATTACAAGTGATTCAGCTCACCCTCAAACTCTGCATTCAGCTAACGGAGGCATTCTCCTGCTTCACCAGCAGGGGTCAGTATACTACCAAGCTTGCTGTAAAAAAACAACCTGCAAGTGCTTCGGGTTCTTAAGAATTTTTACCTGGCGGAGACGGTGTTACACGTGTGAGCGAGGTGGGGGAGGGCTGGGGTGAGAGCTGCAACCCCATCGGCAGGGAGAAGAGGGCTGACCTTAGCAGGGGGGTCAAGGTCGAGCAGGCCGTTAGTAAAGACGCCAGGAGGCTGCATTAGAAGGGGATGGGGGAGAAGGAAGGAGGTCAGACTCTACGGAGCTTCTAAATCAGCCAAAGTGAACAGCAACTACGCAAGTGCAATAAGCCTTTTATCACCAGTTTCAAGACAACGGACACAAATGAAGATAATTAAATACACATCAAAACCTTCTAAAACATTTCTTAAGAACCTGGTGGGGGGAAAGACGGGCAGAAACAAAGGCCAGATAGACAGCTGAACAGGAGAGAAGTTAGACAGGTAAACCCAGAGACTGATCACTCACAGCAGTTGTAGGAATGATCCAGCGCGGTGTGATGACAGGTTTGGGCTGCTGCACTGGTGGCAGCTGGAAGACAATCAGAAAAATGTTGTCACGCTCTATTGACTATACTAACTTTTAGGCAGGCATTCACTCATGTGTGAACCCAGATTGCTGATAGAGGTTTACTTCTTCATAGAGGGAGACTTGTGACTGTCAGTATAGTTCCAAACTCTACTACTAAAGCACAGATTTACATTACATATAAGTCCCGAATTGAGTTTCATTTTTCAATTCAGTTTCTCTCACTAGATATTAATAAATGTTGTGAAGGTGTATCATCACTAACATTAATTTAAATTCCTACTCCCTGGTAGCGTTGGAGCTATGTTCACACTCTGTTGGGGCTACAGATGGGTTTAACGTTTCTGAATGAAGGTGAATATGTGATGTATTGTTGCAAATTAGTTGGGAGGTCAGAGTGAGTTTGTCTTTAGTCAAGGTCGGTGGTTTACTGCCTGCAATGACCAATAATTCCTTCCTAGTGTTCTTGAGCTTGTCCATAAAACCTGTCTTTTTGGGCTTGAGATGAAAACATTTTTAGGAATTGAATAAATTACAACTGGTTGGAGGAGGTGATCCACATGCAGTCAGCTGACACTTACAACAGGAATTGGATCTGTGAAATCTATCAGGTTGTCAGATAGTTGGGCGGTGTTTTGCAGGTCAACTTCCTCGGCTTTAACCTGCAGAATGACACAATCTTTTTACGACGACATACAAACAAAGAAACCAATACAAATTCCCCATTGCTTTCAACATTTAACACTTTATACAACTGTGAAATGATCCAAGGCTATTATTCCCATGGTAGCAAATGCACCACAATAAGTAATTTAACCATTTAAATCATCATTACCTTTGTTGCCATGCCTTCGCTGGCAGACTCAGAGGGCATCTTGGGAACAGAGGGGTTTGAATCTTCAGTTAGCCTCTCGGCACTGATGAGCAGAGCAAGAGGAACAATGAGCAAAGGACAAAGAATCCATTTGACAGAAAAATCCTCACACAAACATTAACAGAAATGTATTTTAAGTCACTCATCCTTGAGATAGAGCGATATAAAAAAACAGATTTATTTGGTACATTTACTGGAGATTTTTCTCATTCATATGCTCCAAGACATCTTTATCATCAGAGCCCATCAAGACTTTAAATTACTTGTTTTGTACGACCAACAGTCCAAATCCCCAGGGTACTTTTACAATATTAAAGTTACAAGATGAATGGGTTCAGTTATTAACTGGTGCTGAAAATTATTCTTGATGTTTTGTGACTGACTAATTGATTACTGAGAAACAAAAACAGCCTGGATAGTATGAGCATTTACTGCACCAATAAACCGGGTCTTAACAGCCTTTGTGAACAGTCTGGTCAAGCCACTGCGTGTCTCTGTAGTTTTGTGTCATCCTGTAAACACTTATTGAGCAAGGACACCAGCAGTATCCAGGCAGAAGTCAAGTCATGTGACTCAACACACCCAGATACACACACATTGCTCAAACATGCCAACAGATGTCAGCAGAGACTACAAAGAACAAGCAACACCTTTGTCTCCAATGGATGATTGTGAAATGTATATTATACTTGTTTTATGAAGGAAAGAAGAAAAATCTGAATGCTCAAAGCCTCTTCGGTCCTACTCTCAAGGTCCTAACAGCTTAAGTAGGTTAACTGAATACTCAATAGGTGTGTATTAAGTTATAGGCATAGTAAACTATAATCAATTCACTGCATCCTTATATAGCAGGTATAGTGATTAATCAATATCTACAGTCAGTATAAACCTAATCATTTCTTATAAAGTAGGTTTATATTTATAAGGGGGAGGTATCTTCATAAGCCATAAAAGAGAGAAAAAACAGATATAATGTGTGTATCTTCTAAGAAGGAATCCCTCCTCTGCTAATCTGTACCTGTTTCTCCGGTTCTCATTAAGCAGCCACACTGGGAATAATAAATACATACACTATTTACCTTGTACTGTAGAGAAAATTACAGTGGGCAGTATTGTACACAGAAAATACAAACTGCACACAAAAGCATTTAGTACACAGACTGACCTGGCCTCTGCTGATGAGACCAGAGACGCTGGCTTCAGCAGGTCCCAGGAGTCTTGGATGTCAGCACGACTGCTAACGGACAGAGACGAGTTACTGCCCAGTCGCCCTGTGCGCACCTTTAACCTGGAAACAGATGGTACATATTTCTGTTTTGTGCCAATGATTTGGTGTGTCTACATATAACGCACATTTCATGCATGAAATATTCAGAGAAAATAAAAAAAACTGACTCACAAAATGGGATCAAATCAATTCTAATACAGAGTGAAATCTCTTTATAACAATAAACAAATTCATTATAAATCAAGAGTTGAATAGGGTCAGGGAGGAAGACATGGGGAAAAAGGTAAAACATTTATAATATATATTGTGAATATAGCAGTATTCTCCTCTTATCATCCTGAGCCACTGCCTCTGACAGCGACTTGCTTGTCAATCTGTGGAGGCTTGTAAAGATGAGCTGCAGGTGATGTAATGTTGTGAACTATGCTAATAATCCTCATGAATATTCAAGTAGTTAATCAGCTCTAGCAGCAGGGTGCGCTGCGATTGGCTGAGACAATGTGTTGACAGTTGGTATGACTCAGGAAGATGGAGGAGGAGGGAAAAGACCCAGTTTCAAGACAATGGAGCACAAGTGACAATGGCTTTTCTCCTGTCCATGTGTGCTCCGTACCGACTGTTTAAAAAAGGAAAAGAGATTTTTGTAAATGCAGTATGATGCTGAAAAAAACCTATGAATATTTTTCATGTTTGGAAACCTTGGAAGAAACATTTTCTTGATCATTTCTAACACTTAGAAGTTCAGTTTAACAATGAATAATTCATTATAATTAAAACATATATTTTACTGCCATGACATTATGCCATACTGTACCTGGTAGAAGCATCCTGCAAGTTACAGTTTTTATCTCCAACCATGACCACATGTTCCTCCAAAGGTCCCTACACAGAGGAACAGCGAGAGCGAGATAAGTGGATAAATAGACAAACAGATGGACAGAGGGCTGAGGGACTAATACAGCCATGCATCTCAATCTCACTTGATCCAGAATAACATCACAACTATGACATTAACATGGATGTTTTTCTTTACTGATATTCTGTAGCTGTGATGGTTAACACTGAAGCCCACACTATTAGGAAGTAGACAGTATGCACTATTATTTAATATACATAAAGATATAGCTGTATTTCAATTTCTTAAACCAATTTGGAAGCATCAAAGGTGAGAGTAACCAGCATTAAGAGTGCTCTTGTTAAAACTATTTCATCCTTACAATGATCATGGGATGTTTATCCTTTTACATATTCAATGTAACAACACAATGCATCCATTAATCTCAATGAGTAATGTCTTTCCACTTCCTTTTCTCCCCTTTTGTCCAGTTTTGTGCGTTCTGTTCCTCACCTTGATGGCAGCAGCCTCAGCTTGAGCTTTCAGGATGTTACTCTTCAGATCCTCTGGGGTGCGCAGTGGAGTGACCACTGGGCTACTACTGCCTGTACTGCTCAGACCACACTTCTCTGTGAGTTTCACCACGTCCTCCTGATGGAGCAGGGTGAAATGGGACACACACATTCAAAACAAAAAATTAGAGAAACATATGGTTATTACTACTGAACGAACTGGACCGCACACTATGATGATATTTGATCAAACACTGCATGTGTTACTACTCTACATCTTACATTATTTTTTAGAAATGTACAGAAATACTATATAAACACCCACCTGATTGTTCATGGCCATATTGACATTGATGTTATTTCTTGGAGCAGCAAGAAGAGGACTGCTGTCCAACGCCAGCTGCTTCAGACGTGCTGCTGTTTCTGGACAGACAGTGTTAAACTTAAACACACACCCACACAACTACAAAGTAATCTTTCAGTGCATGCACTATGAAACATGCACATTTAAAATTACAAGTGATATTCATTATGTGCCCCTTTTCAGTGTCTAGAAGTTCTCTATTGTTTACTTGTCCTTAACATCACAAACCGCATAATCAGCTCTGTGGGTTTACTGACTTAATGTAAGTGAGGCTATTGTTAATTGTAAATACCAGAAAAATGTGATCAGAGGCAGTGTAATTGTATTAGATGTGAAGCTGAGAGCTGAGGGGTGGTCGGTGGCGCCACCATCTCACAGTCTGACACACCGTCACTATATTGTATTATCCTGCCAAATACATTTTCATACATACTAGGGATATTTATAGGATTACACTGGCTTATTCTAAAGATTAGGCTTCTAAAACCAAATTGCCAGTCTGTCAACAACATTTCCTATAGAATTTTCGCTGTCACTGAATTCACTTTGTGGTATGTTTGTTAGGTTTTCTATAGCCTCACCACTGAGGCTGAGAGGATCTTCCCCGGTGACACTGGGGGTAGCATAGGCGTTGCTTGGTCCGGCCTCGTCTGTAGCTGTCAGTGTGGGAACGACAGGAGCCCTGAGGACATCATCAATGCACGTCTCCATCAAGTCAGCAACTATAGGCATACTAGAGACAGAAAAGAAGAAGTTGTAGTTCAAGATGGGGGGTTAAAATTATGAAGTTTAAATATAAACACAAGGAGATACAATACCGGAGATAATGCAGGTGTTTAACCAATTTACCAATAAAATAATTCAGCATTATACAGCTGTACAACTTACCTACAGCATCCATTAGATATGAAAGGACTGTGCAAACCTGGCCCATGATGATATATCAGAAGATATTTTATAAACAACAAAATTAGAATAAAAAAAACAACAACTAAAGAAAACTGTGTTTACACAAATATATTGAATACAATATATTTATGTAAAAAAATTTACATATATCTGAAATAATAACATAATAAGTCTCTGGCAAATCACATATTCACAGATTCATAATTGCTCTAGTGGGTCTGCAAGTATATTAAAACATCCACTGTATTTGAAATGTTTGTTCAGGAATATCAGGAATACCAGAAAGTACAAAGACAGTTACTGTACTTCTACCAGAACAATATGGCAGGTGCGTGTCCAAAGACAGAAGCCCTAAAAATAAATATTATCAGCCCATGGAAATAAGTCTTCAAAGAAAGCAATAACTTTTCTAGGAAATAACCAACTGTAATATCCTCTGAATTTGAAGCGACCTGAAGCAAATTTGATACATGGATTTGGAGAGAAGCTCTTCCAGCAGCCTAGTAATTACCTCATATTTCTGTAGCCTGAAGACACAGTGAAACACGAGAAGTACATATTACTACATACTGCCTTAAGAGAAGAGGAGCTACAGAACAACACACACAAAGATGTTAAGAACAAAACAATGCTTTGTCCGACAAACCAAATGTACATAAACAAACCTACATGTTAAGCAATCCATGAAGGAAACAATGAGGATGTATCCAAACCTCATGTGGGCAATAAAACAGGGGGGGAGACGTACAGTCTCTTGCCAACCAAACATTAAAGAGTCATTAGGTACTCTGTTGCTGCTCATCTTTAGTCTGTGCTGTTCAATTGGTTTGGAGAAGTAGTCTCTTATAGATTTTTTTTTTAAAGAGATTTCATTGGGAGATCTCTAGTGATGGATCTTTTCCAACTATCCCAATGTTTAAACCATTAAAGTAGCAGCCAAAAGTAAGACTGTGTATAGATTTCCTTTGTTTCTGTGCTTCATAGTGAACAGCAACTTTTTACCAATCCAATAACTTGTGTCTATCATTTTTAAATCTAATTTCTTTGTTTAACGGCTACGGTACAACTTGAGAGATGTCAAAAGAAGATAAAAATACCAACATGTTCTCTGTTCTCTGCACTAATGAGAGCCCAATAGCCAAATCAGTGTATATACACTGTAGTGTGATGAAACACACATAAAGGATGCTACATAAAGCTACATAGTCTTCTGTGTCAGGAGTAATCCTATCTTTATTCTCTGAAATGGTTTTCAACATACAGTTCAGAAATATACACATACTTTGGTCAGTTATGTTGTAAACATTTAACTAAGAATAATATTAATAATTCATTTTCATTGGTTGAGCTGTGCAAGAAACAGTGGTGTAGCTGAGGTGTAGGTAAGTATTCAGTGAATATCAACATCTATAGACCGCTCTATGTATCAGCCGAACCCACCCTTTCCTTCATGGTTGGGTCATTTCATAATAACCCTCCAACTGTGCCTACACCACTGCAGTTGTGTTCACAAAACAAACTGTACTAAAAACACAAAGAATTTACATTCTATTTTGATTCTGTTTAAAATGTTTTGATAGAATTATGCTTGTTTGATTTCTTTGTTGGATGAGGAGGTCAGTATCAATCTAATTTCTGGGTATAGAGTCCAGGATGTGTTAGGCCAGCTTAACATGGAAGTAAGGACAAACAGCTAACTTCCAGCCAAAGACAAAAATGCATCAATGCAGCATTTCTAAAATGCTTAACACATTTAGATTTGTTTGGAATGCACCAAACAAATTAGTGAAAACAACTCTCCCCTGCTTTTATTTCTTTGTACTAGGCTAGGCTAATAACCTCTTGGACAAATCTCTACAGATGAGAAAGATACTGACCTACTTATCCAACTACCTTTTAAAAAAACAGAAAACCATAAAATGTGCAGGCCAGATTAAATACAACATAGTGAAAATCATATCTTCTTATATAAAAATCATTTGATGTAATCAAACTTAATAAGGCAACAATGTTTGAAATATGATTTAAAAAAAAACAAAAGCTACTTTCGAGAGAATGACAATGAGAGCAGACGTGGACTTATTGAAACCCCCAGGAACTATGGGACTTATTGTTTCCTTGCAGAGTCAAGAGTGGAGTTGAATTCCTAAGCCTCACATTGATACCATCTCGTCCCAGCCAGGCAGTTTCACCATGAGGTTAAGAGTGAAGGACAGAGGAAGGAAAAAGGGAAAGGAGAGACAGAATGAGAGACATACAAAGTGTAACAAAATGGAGAAAACGACAGAGGAAAGAGAATTGTCCAGAATTGTCACTGGACTGAGAGTCAAGGAAACATGGAGGGAAATGCAGGCATTGACTGACGCGCTGAAAAGAAAAGGGCAGTATCAAGTGTGACGGCAGTGTGATGGCAAGCATGGAGAGGTGTCGGTCTGTGAGGGGTGTTACCAGACTCAATATCTGATACTTTGAGCGGTTTGTGTTGAGGAAGGTTTCAGTTAATAAGGCATCTCTGCATTCACACTAAATGTGTCCTTCCATGTGGTGCAATCACTACCACAAATACCAGACGTTTCTCATGGGTGAGTCACTGCTGAGCCATTCCCATTTATCTGTGTGCTGTCCAATTCATGTCAGTACAGAGGCTGAGGCCGCTGTCAGTTGCTTGGATGTGTCCAACTCCTTGGGAGCTTTGATGAGACATGAGCAGGAAGGATGGAGGGAAGAGGAGACCTGGGGAGAACAGGGTGGAGGAGGGGAAGGCGACAAACAGGTGGGGGATGTAAAGAGTGTAGGTTAACACAATGTGAGCGAGAGGGGGAGAGGAAGGGAAGCACTGAATGAAAGCAGCACAGAGGAGAGGGAGATTGTGAGTAAATGAATGAGGGAGAGAAAGATAACACCAAGAAACAGCTAGTTTAACACCAGTATAAAGAAGAAGGAGTAGAAGGCAGTAGAAGAGAATGTGAGGCAGCTGATAACATGAGTCTGAAAGCGCTTAATTCTTTGTAATTCACTGCATATGGTTTGACATGCAGACTGACTTTGCAGTGTATGAGAAACACGGGTCCATGAAGATTCTCTACAGTTGCACCAAGAACCGCATTTTATCTGGTCTTAGGACATAATAAAGTTCATTTTAAACTAGTCAGACAAAAGAAATCCTTCTGATTATAATAACAAAAATGTTATTTTAGTGGACTGGATAAATAAAGTTGTTCATGTTCGTGATAAGCCTGGCATTGTGAGGATACTGAATAAGCCACGCAATTTATAGTACATTGCTTCTGCTACACTGTACACTAGCGTGCATGTACATTTAAGTGTGCAGTGACAAGTATTGTGACATGAACACTTCAGTTAAGTGAAGTGGACTGGATGTCTCTGGAGCATCAGTGACCTGGCTTTGGACCTCCAGCGGCTGAGGTCTGATGGCTTATGTCAAATCTGTGTTTATATATTCAGTGCTGGAGGCCTGGAGCCAGAAGCTTTTATTCATGATGACAGCTCCACTGGGAGCGTAGGAGGCAAGGTAGCAAACAGTTTCCCATTGCCACTGTAAAACAGTGACTAACTTGATGATCTTTGACTAGACTGACAGCAGATGAACTTCCAGTGACCTTTTAAATTTGCCATTGTTAGCAATGGGCAATAATATGTGATGAATTAATTCTAATGGCACTGATCTAAGAGTTATCTACTCTCACTTATGATAAGTTCAGAGTAGTGAAGTAGCTTACAGTAAAGGGTTAGAGAGAAGGCAACAGATGCACACACAGCAGTATTAGACATCTTAAAACAAGGAGAGAGAATACAGCTATATGGCCGATTAACACAGCAAGGGAACAATACAAAAAGCCATTATACAGGCGTGCTAAGAACTGATTTTGGTTTAAATCATACATTTATATGTAAGTGCAGTAGGCTTAAGCATATACAGTATTTATTCTCCTTTGTGTATGGTAAAGCTAGAGAATTATAGACAGACAGATAGAGGAGAGTGACTACTCATGTTATCAGGAAAACAGCTTATGGTTTAGTCGTCCATGCAAAATCAACGGAGATGTTGTACTAAAAGCAAGGGAGGAAGGCGTGGGAGGTAAAAGGTAAGCGCACCAGAGATTAAGAAAGTATGAATGATACAGCAATGTCTCTTTGAAAGCATCCTCCTCATATCCACTGAGTCAGTTTCCATGGGTGACAGCATAAACAACAACTCAGAGGTGATCTCAGTGTAATATCTTGTGCTGATAAAATACCCAAGAACTTGTAGTACTTGTGTCAGTGTTGGTAAAAATACTTTTTTCCCTTATAATTGGATAGGTTTCTGAAGGCTCGACAACATTGCCCCAGGAACATTGGACTACCACAGAGCAATGTGGGCCTGTACCTGGTAGGTGTTATTAAAACAAAAACAGTAGGTAGTAAACTTAATCCTGCTTAAACACACTTACAACTGACACAAAGTGGGAAGTAAAAATACAGAGAGCCCTTGCTGTACAGCACCAAATTAATAGGGTGCGTTTTAAAGGACATTGCGGAAGAAAAATAAAATCTGAATAATTAGTATTTTCAGCCTTTTGGATTTACTGTTTATCTTTCGGGCAACAAAGTCTGGAAGAAGAGGATACAGCATAATTACTGTGATAGGTCATCGCTGTCTATGCTCTGGACCTATCCAAGGTCATGTCTGTGCATCCTGTTGTGTAGAAAAATTTAGAAAAAAGGGTTCCTGAAATGAAAATGACAGGCAATCCTCTTATTACAACTGACCAGAAATTTACTTTACCAGAAAAAGGATCAGCCTGAGCTGTAAATCTGAATAAGCTTTGTTCCCCATAAGCCAGAGTATTTCTGCTCAGGAAGTAAGAGTATCTACTTTACACTGGCAAGTAATGTTTTCTTACTGTCTCAGCGCTAAACATAATACATTTTCCTTCTTTTGCATCAATGTGAAAGTTTGCCATAAGCTGACTGGCAAGCAAACCTCTACTCATACTCAAATATTGTTATATCTTGTGACTAACGGTTTACAGAGGGGCAGGCGGTTCCCAGGATGCACAGCATGACATTAGATGACTGAAAGTAAAAGACACCTACAAACTAGAATGCGACAAAGTCTTTAACAGAACAGATCCAAAGCTGAAAAACCCCCAAGTCATTACGTCATTTCCTGTGACGATTAGGTTGGCATTTCATGCTGATCAGAAGTGGACAGACAGCAAATCACACAAGACAATTCCATCGCAAGAAAACCCTTTTCCAAAGCCAAAATCAGAAAGCCCGCCACTGCATAACGATTGATTGGTTAAAGCCAGAGCAATGGCACGGTTCAGTGTTTGTCGTACCTACCTGGCCTGCCTCCAGACAAGACCAATTTGTCCTCAGTACTTGTTAATACTGGAACACATAGGGGGACATTGCAGGTTTATAAGAGGAGGGTGCATACATATTTGTAAGCATATGTAAATGTGCTTGTTCATTCACACTCTCAAGCTTCACACCACACATGGAAATGCATCCACAAATAACAGATTTATCCTAGACAAAACAGACACTACATTTATATACACTGCTCATACAGCGTAGCAGCAGGAACAATGAGCCATGAGATAGCAAACAAAAATAACAAAAAGGTTATGTGGGTGGTATTTAACTTAACTGAGTACTAGCACATTTTCTGTATATCAAATTAAAAAAGGCAGAATCATAATCTTTCCTGACTTTGCACACTCGCAAAACAGAGCAGGCACTTGGAAATGCACACAAAAACACTCTCTGCCTCCTTCCTTCCTTCCGTTCCTGCCTTTCGTGGTCACAGCAAGCCAGGGTCAGTGGATAAGCCATGTTAAGCCACTCTCATGGCATTAGATCATGAAAAACACACCTAGCTATCCACCCACTTCTTTGAGCAACCAACAGGGATCAGTTGGCCCGCCCCAACCTTTCCTAACCTGCTCTTGTTTTCCTCATTATCAGAGAGCACTGAGCTGCCACTGGTACACAGTACGGAGAATGAATTGGCATTTAACTTCATTTTCTTCTGTGCTTATCCTCTCTAGGATTATAGGGGGCTGGAGTGTATTTCAACAAAAAGAAATTTATTTAAATAAAATAGGCAGGCATTAAAATGAATTGACTCTGAATCGGGCAAAAAAAATGTGAAATTACTCAGGTACCAACCTCCTCTTTTCTCCTCCAGGACTTCTGGGTAGAGCCTCGATCTCCATCGGTCCACAGGCAGAAGCAGCTACCGGGCTGACCACAGGTACGGCTGACCAGGCGCCTCTACTTGAAGAAAACTGAAGGGGGAAAAACAGAGGAAAAAATATTCGTTTGAGAGTGAGGATGGTTGAGGTATAGAGATGGGAACAAAGGATGTGATTGGAAGGTACTGAGAATGTTAAAAAAGAAAGAAAATGTCACAACTGAAATCTTTACCATCATTCAACTTATCATTGTAAGATAGAATATTACAATGCTTGGACAAAACTAAGCTGTTTCACGTTAGCCAACTGTGTCTGGCCTGCAGTCTGATTCTTACTTAATGCTTTGGGTCTCATCTCTGACTTCAAAAACCGGTGTAAATCTGTTGCACTGCTCTGTTTTGTTTCCCTGTACAATGAGGGAGAAATGATAAAATACACACAACCGTTAAGCTTCTCACCTTGTTCTCTTTGCTGGAGCTGACTCCATTGCCTGATGAAAGAACCCTGAGGGGAGAAAGAAATTGAGACTTTTTAAAAGAATTCTTAATTCTGTACATGGATTCATGCTGTAAATGACCGAACTGGTTTTCAGCGTTGTTTGACTGAATTTATGACAATACTCTTTCCATTAATCTCTTTTTATTTTAAGTCTACCAGGACATCCATGAGCCTATCTGCAAATCCCATCCTTATTATTACTCATTAATACTGCATATGTTTTCTTGCTCAAAGGGGACCTGCACTGTCACAGTAGTAAAGGTCTGCCCAGTCCGTTGTAATGAAAAGTCACAGGAGTGTTGATCATCACAATGCTTTGAGTCATCTGGTCCCATGACAGCTTAAAACTACTAGTGACATCATGTCTTTAGCCCACACACATATCCAGGAAACAAAAGGCTACCTCTGGAACAAGATTACAGTCAAGGCTTACAGATGAATTAAGAGGGAGAGTGTGTGTGTGTGAGTCACATCACTTTAAAACAGTACTTGATAACTGTATAGTAGATACATATATGACATATAACGAAGCAATTTCCAGTGCAAGCCTGTTCATTGTTGTTGTTTATCACAAATAAGACAATGAGACAATGTAAACAGGATTACACAACAATGGTGCTCCGACAATCAGTAAATAAAATGATATAATTTCCACACAGATCAATGATATGCATGTCATCACCCTAAAAGTAAAGCTGTACAAGGATAGATAAAGTTATATAATCAGGCAATGGCACAATCACATTGTTTAAGTATCAGTGTACTCACTCTTGTGGATGGTATTGTCCTGTAAAAACACAAAGAACAGACAGTAAGTGTTACATTCAGATTCTAAAATATAGACAAATACCGACTCTTCAAAGAAAGGATGTGTAGGAGTCGTCCTCACCTCTGTTCTGCATGGTTCTTCTGGAGTAACGTCGACTGGGCCTTCTCTCAAAGGAGGCTGACCGCCTTGCTTTATTAGCCTTGGTTGTCTGATATTCTGTCTTTCCACTGGTCACACAAACAAACACAAACATTTATTTTATACTTGCAAGAGCTTCGGTTTGTTCCCAGACTCTTAAGTAATGGTAACGTCAACCAATGCAGGTCGTATCATAAAATACAAAAAATTAAATTTTCTGATGATTCTTGGATCAATCTCATTGTCCCAAAAACAAAAAGGCACAGCGATGACCCCTGCTGAACTCTGGATCCATCCAAGCGATAACCTTCCATTAACAACAAACCCGGTCACCTCTGTGTTAAACCAACATTACAGCCAATGCTTATCCAACTGGGTAATGTTTAAACATACACAGAAGGGAACTGGCTGGCTGCTGCGGTATTTGGACACTGCATGCCTGTCTTGTACCACTGCAAGTATCTATGTGTACGCACGTGGGGTTTTTGTATGTACAGAGAATGATACTGTGTGTCGAACTAGGATTATCAGTGTAGGTACGTTCGAACACACAGTCAGAAACAAACGCATGGCCCTCTAGATTTGTAGCACTTGACTCGGCAGCAGTTTACCATCCAGACTTTTTGAGTCTAGAGTGGTCAGAAAGAAAGAGCAGAAAGAGACTCTTTAATGTCAAATTGAACAATCTAGCATTGGGACCAAATCAATGCAGGACTGAATACATTTTATAGACATTAGTTACTTGTACAGCACTGAACCTGATTAAATGTTGTGCCGCAGGGCCAAACATTATCAGGTTAAACTTGTTCCCAATAAAGAATCTGTTACAATGGGCTTTACATGCAGAGTTTACTTTGTGAATCTAAAATTTGCTAGAGAACTTCAAGCCCTGCGTATTTGGTACAAAAGGATATGGCAACCCTTGTGTACCAAGCCAGTCTGCCTAGAAGAAAAAGTGCCTTATTCAAAAGGCATCCTGAACCCTTTGATCGGACAGTACATCAATCTGTTACCTGTATCTGAAGCGTGATCCCATGCGTATGAATCCGGGGCGCGCAGAGTTCTTCTGAACCGGCCCTCTCAGCCTAAAGAAAGCATGATGTTCCACAGCACACTTCCAGAGGTGCTTACAAGCCTTGGGGTGATCCATCCTGAAGACAAAAGTGTGCTCCTGTTCTTTGCCCTGGGTGGTGTAAAGTTAGAGGGAAAGTTCTCAGTACAGTGACATATAAAATTTACTTTACAAAGTAGACATCTCAAGTCAGAATGAAACCTGCAACCACGGCGTAGTGTTTGTTGTTATACATGATCAACACTAGCCAACACATTTTCAGAAGACAAAGCTCGTGTGCTAGCTCTCGCTTGTGGAATGAGACTAAAATGTGGAGAATGAATGGCTGCACTATAGTGTGTGCAGATGCTGCCTCATTAATCTGATTTCTCGTTGCGGCCTAGATGAAAGCCTGCTTGGCACCACAGCCGGTTGCAAAACTTGCACTGGAGCCATTCCAGTGTCACAGTCAGATTCTTTGCCGCTCTTTGCTTGATTTCCCTTCACTGGTTTTCAGATGTACCTCTTGTATTCCACATATGCACTAAAGGAATTAAATCTACATCCAAAGCTGAATAAAACCCCATAAACCTTTACACAAATGAAAAAACAAACCAAGACCCATATTGAGTACCATATCCATGAAACACCGACAGCCTGCTGATGCATATCCTCTGATTTATTCAACGACGATGTAAAATGTGTGCATCTGTGATCTAATGCAAGAAAAAGCCTGGCTGCCTCCAGGTCAGACTGCTGTTGGAGTGACAGTCTCTCACTTCACAGAGCCACAGTTACACGTTGTTTTTTTTGACATCCTTACTCCTTAACCTACAATGTTGACAATATGTTGCTCATGCTATCACTCAGATTCCAGGTCCTCTCATGCCCTTTAAGGTCTAATTAAAATGTTCCACAGAGTTGAGATCTGTAGAAAAGTTATTTGAAGTCAGATCCATCCACTGAGTTGAACTAGAACGCAAAACTTGGATCCAGTTGGGGCCTCTTGGTTGTCGGGGGTACGGGCCTTCCCAAAAAGACCTAATAGTAATGACAGACTATTTAAGAGCCACACATTGAGACAGAAGCACACACACACAAACTGAGAGACACATTTCAACCAACCACCTGTTCTTAGAAAATCTGTTTGACAATGGGATGTGACTGCTCACTTTCTCTCACGCCCTCTCTCCTTTGTTTTCATCTTGAGTTGCTCCTGTTGTGTGTGTCAAGCATCTTCATAAACAATTGAGTATATACAGTACAGTAAATTCCTGTGTCCACAAGACTAGCATACAGTATATGACCCTTTAGGACAGAGTTGGGAGGGGAGAACTGTTTGTGTGTGTAGGAGAATGGTGCATACCAGAAATACCAGAGGGGGTGGGCTTCTTTATTAACCTCACTCACAGACCTCCAGCACGGACATAAACAGACTCTCCTTCTCCCTCATATACACTAGCCTCTGGGTAGTATAATACTAAGTCTTGTTTCATTTTGATTTAAAACCAACCTCTTTTTGTGCTCAGGCACCACTTTAACCAAAGGTATTAAGAGGAACATTTGTTCTTTGTACAATTTCTTTTAAGTGATTTTTAAAGGAATGGCTTGTATGGTCTACCTGAGTTTGTGAATAACCTTGTCTTTGTCCTGGCAGCATTATAATCTGTTTATGGCATGTAGTAAAAGAGTTAAGAGCTATCTTTAAAGTGCAAAAGTTGTTTAATTGTTTCCTTTTTTGTTAAGGGGACAGCTCATCTTAGAAGTTGTAACAATTTTTAAGTATCACATATTTTAAATTTCCCAGACACACATGCTTATGCTGGTTGTGAATGGCCAATGTGAACAGCTTAGTGCACCAATAACAAACAAAACCTGCATATTTAGACACAATTAGTCCTATTTTCACAACAGGTTTGCATAATTGGAAAACACTAAGCCTACAGATGGACACCAGAGAAGTTGACAAAGTGGTAGGAGAACTTTTTATCCTTACTGAAAGCTGTATAGCCTGATAGTGTCTGCTATCCTCTGCAAAGTTACAAACTTAGTAGAACCTGCTGAGTATTTGATAGGCCCATAAGATGGTTAGGTGCTCTGTAAGTAAGTAGAGTACATTCATAATAATTATTTGCTACAGTATGTTGAAAGCATTTGGACTGGGTCTTTGTATAGTATTATAAAGAAGGACCTCTATGGGAGATTTACTGTATTTTCGGCATTTTCAACATTTCACTGTATCCAAATATCTGAGTGCGTTTGCTCACGTTCACCTGTTCGTCATCCTCCACCACCACAAGCGTCAGTTTGCTTTTCTTGAAATCCAGGCAAGTGATCTTGGGCCTATAACAGATAAAAAACATGCAGAGTACATTTAGTGCATACAAAGAAACGCTCACAGAAAGTGTTTCTATAAGGCATTTAAGTAGATATCTCAGTAAATTAGGGTAGAACCAAACATACCAGAAGAAGAGCCCGATCTTGGTTTGTCCTTCAAACACCAAAACTCCCGTGGGTGTCAAACCCAGACTGTACTCATTACCATCTCTTGCCTGCAGGGCAAAAGAAAAAGTCAGGAAGAAAAAAGAAAAAGAAAGATAAGAGACAGCGAAGAGACATTATGACCCTTTCACAGATTTATGTTCTTATACACATTCCTTCCACTTCCTGTCTTTCATGAAAGACAGTTCAGATTCAGTTTATAGAGTAAATGATATAAAGAAAGAACGTTTGTCAGTTACCTTGACCATATGCATGTCCACCCCATACATTTCTAGCCACTTGGCTTTATTCAGGTAATTAATTTCAGCTTGGGCTGGTGTCTGACCTCTGAAATAGACAAGGGAAAAGGGAGGAGGAGAAGGAAGAGAAGGAGAAAACAGAACAGAAAGAAATGTTTGCATGATCAAAAACGTAACTGTAGCTCTAGGCTGAAATTATGAAAAGAAAATAGTGAGATAAAAAAAAAGAGTATTTATGAAGTGTCCCAGCACAAGCCAACACAGCATATAGACTACATCCATTTATTTCCATAGGATATCTGCTATATGTTCAGTTTAACTGCCATATGTGCACTTACACTTTATAATAAAATGCTTACCTGCACTCTTTCCATGCATTGAATATCGCTAACTCCACGTCTTCTGTCTGGTTGGGGACGAAGCGAAATTCTGTCACCAGGTCCACATTATGGTCTAATGGGTCACAATCACCTAGCTCAGCTGAAAACACAAAGACACACATTCTATATATCAGTTCACCGCTGCACAGACGGACTGCATAGGTGAATCTAAAAAACAGGTAATTCAATGTACAATTCAAATAAAGACTAAAACATTCTTAAAATACTACTTTAGTGTTCAAAGACCTTGACATTCAACCCCTGGAAGAGGAGCCCAGACAGAGTGTCTGGCACTGTGGTAGAAGGAAATCTTAATGGATAAAATAACAAACAAATCCTCCCTCCATGTCACAGCACATAATACATTTGTAGCATTAGGTCAGGGACTGATGGGTATCTGATCTCCCTCTGGACAGGAGGTCGTAGATTTTATCCAGTGAAAAAGGGAGACAAAAAGGAGGCAGGAAAAACAAAAACAAGTATTCACGAGATAAAAATGAGACTAGGGTGTTAAATGGTGAAATAAAGGAACTTATCTCTGGTACTGTAGAGAAATAGTACAGAGACTGAAAAGTCTGTGTTCTCATTACATTTTGCAGTGTTTGGGTAGATAGGAGAAAGTAGGACTAGGACTGTTTAGCCTGTCCAGCTGTGAGCAAAGCCTCAGGATATAGAAGAGAGAAAAGATTATCTTATCCTCTCCCTATCCCAGTAAATGTCAGTGGACCAACAGTATAATTCTGAAAAAAGGAAAACGGGAGAAGGAAAGAGAGAAGACAGAAAGGGTGCTGGATTAGGGGGCCTCCGAAGAGGATGGAGCACTAATGAGCTGGCATTTACCCCACAGTGACTGTGTGTGTGTGTGTGTCTGCATGGGTTTGTGCACGCAATCTCATTCCATAAACGTCTCTAATGACTCAATCTTTGTTCTTCTGAAGCGGCACTCTCTACACTGCTCTTCTATTTTGAACTATTAAAAAACAGTAAATATGTGTAGTTTAAAAGAAAGAGAAAGCCCGATCAGTTTCTGCTCTACTAGAGGACTTTTAAATGTACTGTATGTAGCTATGGAAACATCAATTGCCCTGACACCAAGTTGTCCTACTCTAAACTTGCTAACTGAGAGCTTGATAAGCAAATATTGGCAGGGAACCGCAGATAATATTCCTGCTGTTACACAGACATTTAACTAACACTTGTTGGAAGCATATTAGACTGGGAAACTACTACGTTAACAGAGGTAAGAGGTAGAGTGGAAGCAGAAATGTCATTAAAGAATTCGAATGTCCTAAAAAGAGTTTTTATTATTGTAGCAGAAGCGTTTATGTGCCTCAGTGTCTATGACAACAATGTTGCCAGGAGCGTCATTTTGTGAAGATGGTAATTCATAAAGACTGGTTCGAAAAGATCCAGGAAAACTGTAGTGGAACAATGACAGAAGGGTCCAGTCCTGCCACTGGGCTTGAGTGAGTATGTGGACCTGTTTGGTGAACGCCTCGTTGAGACACAGCTCAACTTATTATCACCAGTTACAAAGTAAGCGCAGGGACTAGGCGCAATGTCTGTTGTGCGTGTGGGAGCGTTGTGACCGAGTTAAGCTATGTGGATGAACAGAAACTGGCTCTTACAATAGCGACTTAGTCACTGCAGGTTGAAAAATCACCAGGGTTCTTGGTACGAGAGTGCTCCAATATATTTTACAGGCCTTGTAGGGCTCTGTGCAGTAAACACAATACACATCTCAACTCCGCAAAGCAGTGTGCACATACAGTACACTGCACAAACAATGGCAGGGGTTACAAAGGTGATCCCAATCAACAGAAAGCTGGAGTTGGAGAGAATCTGCTTGGGGTGCTTACCCTGTAACGAGAAGGCAGCCAACTCCACCGCTGTTTCAAATGGACACTCTAACCTGAAAATACAGACATGGTTAGAGTCAGCCACAGCTAAATCACTGAGGCTAAAATGCTGCCACAACCTTCACTGAGGACCACTTTCTATTATTATTCAGCCAAACAATGCAAAAAATGTTCCTTTGTGGTAAAAAAAAAAAACTTTATTATTAGTTGAATATTCAGTCCACTTAGTAACTGTTAATAACTCCATGCTGTTCACCAACATGTAATCCTGTAAGCCTCTTACAATAACAGAGATACCAACTGATGAAGAAAGGCGCTACAGTATATTGTCTTGGTCAAGTGATAAATGTTAGCTGTGTGAAATGACAAGACAGCGGGACTGATGTATATAACAAATGCAGTAGCTCTTGTAAAGGGGTCAGTAAAATGTTGACTTGGGCAATGAGCAATGAGTGGGAAATTTGAGCCAGTGCTAGTTAATGTACTGTTTTATATTGTTTTACCTGATTGATGTTCTGTTATTCACTTCTTATATTATGAGTTGTACAGGTGTCTTTGAGTATTCAGAAAAAGCGCTTTTTAAATAAAATGGATTATTATTATTAAGGGTTTTGTCACTTGCTCTGAACCAGACTGGATAACCACTCAGAATGTGTACTCTTAACAATTACTATAAAAAACTAGAAAGTCAGACAAAATATTTAACTGATAAGCCACCGCCAGAATTTTATGGCAACTATCCCGTTGTCTGTCTGGCTTTTTTTCACTAAACATTAATTTGGAGTACCATGAAATCATAAAAGATCTGTTCGTTAGGGTAGTAGAATTTAACTTAAAATGCAGGAAATGACTTACTTGCCACTGAGGATATCTTGCTTTAACTGTAATACAAACAGGTATCTGAAAGGAAAACAAACAATACAGTTAAATATGGTGATTAATTCATGGATTTCATGGAATATGATACCGAAACAACAATCTTTGCCAAACTGGCAGCACTGAACACCAATTCTTTAAAAAGTCGTCTATCTGAGTGAGATAAAGGACGCCAAATTTATTATTTTGTAAAGAAAATGAACAGCACTGCACTTCTTTTTTATGTTTGACCTCTCTCTCATACACAGACAACACAACACACTTGTAAAGCAAATCTATTTTAAAAGAAGAGATAACAGCTTTACTAAATAAACCCAGCCCCAGTACACTGGGAGAAGTTCAAATGTTTGTGGCTTAACTGACCTGGTGAGCTCCTCGTGCAGGTTGTTTGGTTCTGAGGAGTAAAACTTAACTCTCATGTGAAGGCAGTATGGTGGGCCAACTAAAAGACGGATCAAAATCACAGCTCAGTTAATGTTATAACACTGAACAGTCATACAATGTAATAAAATACCAGGGAGAGAATGTAATAAACTGTCTTAGAGACCAGATGCCTCACAGCCACTCACTTAAACACATAACAGTTTTTTGTTATTCACAAAAAATGAATTACAAACTGTGCACTGTGTCAAAGGATATTTTTATATGTATCAGGTAATTATGTATGTTTGGGGAGTGGGAAATGGGTAGAGGGAGTTCCTCTGTATACTTACTTTTCACTTGCTTTTTGATACTTTTTGTAACGTCAATCCAGTGCTGAAACAAAAAGGTGAAAACAATTTTTAAAAAAACACAGCGGCTTCATCAACATAGAGATGAGGTTTATAAAGAATCGTGCAAGAAACATTTGATCTTACAAGTATAGTCTTTTTCTCCTGCCTTTATTCAATTTATAAACATTATGAAACCGTCTCAACTTAATACTGATGCCTCTATAATACCATCAGTGACAATATATTTAAGGCTATTTCTATATAGTTATTGTTAATGCCTGCCGCTGATCTGATTCTGTCAGTTTCCACTCGAAATCAATGAAACGAGGCAGCGGAAACACTACCGCTTCTGTCCACAGGGGCCGCCAGACTCAATACAAGATGAAAGTTCCTTGTAGCTGGTTTAAAGAAAAGTTTAATGCTGGGAGGTCCTTTGTAGAAATACACTCAGACACTAAAGTAAGTGTTCTGCTCTATGCTGTAATTCTTCTTGGAAGTTCAGGCTCTGTGAGGCATGAAAAATGCCACGGAGAGGCGGTGGTGTGTTTGTGTGTGTGTGCATGTGTAAGTTAGAGAGAGATAACAGAGGAACTCGCAGCACTCTCTAGTCTCCTCTCCCCCACATTCCTCATTACAGCACCACCGCCTCCCCCCACTGCCTCGCTTTCTCTCACCCGTTTGACTCTCTACCTCCAGCCCTCTTCTCAGTGTCCCTCCCTTCACTTACATCTTTCCTCCCACCAGCTCTCCCTCCTTCCACGGCCTTCACAGAGTATCATTGTGAAGGAACAGGGTCACTGGCAGACCATAACTTAAAACGGTTTGTCTCAGAGCACAGCCTGACTCCCAGAGCTGACAAAAGTCCCATAACCAATCCCTTTAGCCCATTCACTGGGAGGGAAAAGTCGCTGCCTCAAGCCTTCCTTCCAATGGGGAAATGGTGATTTGGACTGAAATCTGAAGCCTGGCTGTGAACAGCAGCTGAGGAGACTGCCGAAATGTAAAATGACAATATTGAGGACTGAAATTATAGTTTGATATACTGCATATTGTGATTAATTACGATTACTGGTATCAACAAACACAGGGAGGCAACGTCAACATTGCTGTTAAGTCAATTTTATCTGTTATTTTAAAACTGTTCAACATAATAATATTATATATATATATAATATATATATATATAATAATATATATATAAATATATATATATAATTTCGCCTTCGGGGGATAAATATAAGTATTTCTATCCATCCTATCTAATAATACAGGAAAAATTGTGTAGATAACGTGCATCATCCAATTCATTACCTGGTACTCTGTGCTGAGTCCTGAAGCGGTAGTCCGAAGTAGTCTTTCTCCCACGATGTCCAGCATGGGTACAATGATCATGGGTAAACGAGCTCTCACCTTTGGCCTTTTTTCTGATCAGGGCAAACACACAAACACAAAGAGGGATTTAAGAATCGTGAGTATTAACATCCATCTCCTAAAGGGTCATGAAGAAACACACCTCGTGTAAACCTAGCTGTATATTACTATATACTAGTAATATATGATATATTATTACAGTGTGAATATTGTAGTCAGGGAAGATAAAAGGCATTAAAACCATCTGGTTTCATTACATACACAAGGAATTGCAATATTCATATTATTATAAGATTATTCGATTATCAAAATAAAATGAAAATATCAAAGTGTTTTTGGATAACTATTTCTAAGGACCAGTGGTCTCACCTTCGCTAAAGTGTGTAGGGGAAACTACGGTCAACATGCGTACAAAAATAAGGCGAAAAGCTCCCTGTATTTCTGATTTGACATGTTTCCATTTCCACCAATAGATCGCTCCTATAAATGTTTACACACTGGACCTCAAACTCAAACACATTTCTAGGTATCTGATGTTGTCCGAAGAAGACTAAAAGAAAAATGTTTTCCCACCTGGCCCTGTAAATTGCGTGTTGAGGGTTGTTTTTGTTCTTTTGCTTGCCCTGGTTGTGAGCTGCGATTCGTTTTTATGGAGTTGGCAGATTGAGAGTAAGTAGATAAAATACTTTAACATGAAGTCCTCCAAGTTTGAAATGATGTTTTCCGTCTTCTGCACAAGGCCGTACCAGTACTGCTCTGTGACTGGGAGGATCTCTCCCTCACACCACCACACACACACCACACACACACACCACACAACAACACACACACGACCACCACACACACACACACACACACACACACAGGTCCGACTTCCAAACCCCACCATGAGGCACAGCGACAGGGTTGCCATAGTAACGGGGTCTAAAGTGCCCCAGACGCCGAGGAGCTGAGGGAAGTGGGGTGGCTGGATACATCATGTGATCATCTGGCTCTGTTAGGAAAAGACGCTGTCCAAGATCAGTCTGCAGCTGCATTTGTTTTTTTACTCTAATCTCCAATAAATAATCTTGTCTGTTTAATCAATAATTTATTTTTCAACATTTGTTCTCGCACTGAATTGTTCTGTAATTTTACCCAAGTGTATGACTGACTTTCTATTATTTCCCCATCTTTTTTTCCCCTCACAGGAACAACTGCAAACAATAGTAGATAAAAAAAGTCTTTACTTTTTTTCGTAAGCATCCAAAAACCAGTTCGAGAACCACAAATCCATAATTTATTACCTTTTCTCTTGCAATCTAATGAAACATCAACATATCCCTACATAGGATGCAGGGTAACCAGTGTTGGCATACATGAGAGTGGCCTGTTAGCAGTCAACCAAAAGACATTTCTTCAGTAAATTACTGGGTTGTAAAGATTCTTTTTGTATGCATGTTTAATGATGCACTTACCACTGCAACAACTAACCAATGGGTGTGCTGCTAGCTCAACAACAACTTAGATTTTTGTTTTTATTCTTCCGATACCAACACAAATACTCAGAAGCCCTATTTGTGGTTCTTTTTCCAGATATACAAGAGCCACCAGAGTCTGCTGCATTATAAAGCTGAGCACTTTAACGGTGGAGTTCTTGGCATCAGGACTTAACTTTTCCATTTGCGGGACTTGGTCCATCACTTTAATCTCATCTTTAAAGTCCACGGTCAATTCTACAACCACAGTTCATTTTACCCACAGAAATCAGGGACACGCACATCACAGTGGTTAAAAATTGGATAAGGAAAGGAGAGAGGGGCACGGGGGCTCTCGAAGTTTCCCTGCGTCTCCTCCACACACTCCCTCTCTCACAGACGCACACCCCAAGAGAGCTCCTGGGCAGCTCAGGGGGGCTGGCCCCATGCTAGCTGGCATAGTTGACGAGGCATACCGCACCCCTACAGTACCCAGGGAGAGAGAGTACAAAGGACTCATTGTGTGTGTGTGTGCTGCACCCAAGGCCTTGTTATATCGCCTGCAGTATTGTTCGGCTGTTTGCAGCCTTCCTGCCTGCCTGCGAGCACGGAGCTCTGTCTCTCAGACGTCGTGTGGCGATGTTTCGGTTACAATTGAGGTATTTAAGCCGATGTTCTCTTCTACGGCTATTTACAAGTCCATTAATCCGAGCAGCGTAGTAATGCATCCATTTTAAAAAAGGTAGAAGACTAGAAAATCATGTGATTTGGTGGATCCGTTCTCTAAAAACAGCATTTATAGCATGGCTGTCCTAATGTCCATGTTTACCCATTACACCGCACAAGATAACTTAATCTTCAGTCTGACCTCAATGATGGATCAATTCATATTGATGCATCACTGAAATTCATTGAAGGAGAGGAGCCGGAGTGCGACTCTGCAAATATAACTCATCCAGAACAAGACAAAAGGTCACGACATGTCCTGGGAATTCATCGACTCCAGTTTGCTTTGAATTACTGCAGACTGGCCACAAGTTGTTAATGTTAGGTTGAGTCTTCTTCCATGACTCCTGATGCCATCATGGCTGCACTGTACACAAGCCCTCCTCCGAACAGCAGTCGTCCAACCACAGCTCAGCAACTGTAACTGTAACTGCAGACCTGTCAAGCTTCGCATTTCTCTACACGTTTGAGCGGCGTGCACGAGGCTCTAAGACGAGCGACCTTCTGTATTTCAGCCGTCTTTTTCTTTTCAAAAACCTAAAACACAAAAGCAAATGTGTGAGGAATGGATTAAACTTCGTCATTTCCTGCTAACGTTACCCGAACGTAATCAGCAAATGTTACCAAGTGCAGTTAACTAACTTACTACCTACAAAACCTGCAGCCAAACTTGGGTTTAGATCCCACTGCGATTGCCAAACTCATGGCTTATTCCCAGTGGTTGATGAGTTGGGGTTTGTTATGATGGGCTGACGGTGCCTCACTCTCGCTCACTCTCTTAGGTCCAAGCTTAGCTCTCTTCCCTTTCTCCCTGGGGGCGATCGATCTGCCTGCAGCGGCATTTGCTCCGGCTGGCCGGGCTGGGTGGTCGGAAGACGCCGTGAGCAGCGATTGTCTCGAGGTCCCCTGCACTTCCTCTCCCGTTGTTGATGAGCGCATTCCTGTCATCAATCATTTACATGTTGTGTTTTTCACCATCCAACCAGGTAGCTTTAGGTTGTCAGCTAGAAATGAAAAGCCTTTGTTTACTCCTCTGCGTTTAAAGAATGACTGTGACTTTCACTGTTAAAATCTGCCACCGTTATCAGCAGAAAACCACTGCACATGTGCAGCACAGACACAGCAACAGTAACTAAGGAGGGCGTGGCTTAGCAAAAGGTCAAATACCGTCATACATCAGTGTGTTTGTGTTACTACAATGTGTGGTAAACAAAGCTGCATATTCTGTGCACTTACATCTTTCCTACCTGTGATAACCTTCAAAACAAGACTTTTTTTTATCTTATTAATGCATTTTATTTCCAACCTTACTCATACTGAGATGTACCACCGTTAACAGAAGGACGCGGCAGTGTGGGTGGCTGTATGTCGGGGAGCTGAGGGGGAGAAAAGACGGGGAAGTAAATAAATGTAAAGGAGGGAATGTGGATCATAAGGCTGTGTGGATTTATGTGAGGTATCCCTAGGAGACAACTTTGGGTGGCCTTGTATTCGAGGGACCCACACACAGCTGGAAAGCCAGTAAAGCATGTGAATGAGCCCTATTCAGTTTCAGACTGCAGCAGCCGATTTACAACCACCTGAACATCTGAAAAGGAAAACACCATTTGGCAGGGGGTCCGCCGAATTTCTGCCAGCCTATAGTCTTTTTAATTGACAACCAAATGGTGTTAAAACCTGTTTTATAGAGATCATTACTCCTTCTCCACAACTCCTAGAGGCTTTAACACCATATGCTATACTTAAAGCGAAGAAAGACTGCCAGCAAAAGGTAGTGATGTGCTGAGTTTAACTTTTTCTCAGACTGTTTAACCTGATGATGAGTGTAACTGAAACAAAGACGGGGGGGGAAGCTGCACTGTTTCCCTGCGAACCTGTTCAGCTTCCCCCTCTACTGTCAGAGGGTTTGTTTAGGACTATTTTTACACTGTTCCTCCAATTAATATTCAGTTTCCCAGTATTTAGGAACAGTTCAGACAGAATAGTACAACACAAAAGCTTGTCGTTGTTGTGCTTCAAGGGAGAAAATGCTTCTAAATTACAAACTTCACAAACTCCACACTTACACGAAGAAGGAAACATGAGGCCTTGGTGACAAAGCGCTCCTCCAAACATCTCCAAAACACAGCTACACTCTTACCACACTCTGCTGTAACTTTCCTGTAATGCCTTTAGCAAACGTGACAGAGCGTCCCGCCCCCTGCGAGCTCAGGAGAAGCCAAAACAAAAAGCATTACGGTGTTTTAATGGTATGCAAATGTGCTTTCTTAACAAACTGGTGCCTCCAGTTTCAGTAGGCTCTATAGTATCTGTCACCACATGCAGACTGTCGCTTAATAAAGAGCACTGACGCAGCAGAGAGGATTAACTTTTGATTATATCTGAATAACTTTAGAAGGAGAAACTCATTTTCGAACCAGATAAAAAAACATCCAAAGGGACTTAGATGTTAGGGACAGACAGACAGCATCATAATAACTAAATTAAATAAGGAACGCTGCCTAAAATACAGGTAGTCTTGATGTCTTCTCACCTAGTTGTGTGTTAAGCTGTTGTTAATGTTCACAAAGGATATCTAGAATGTAAAGCACCCAAACAGAGCAATGCTCCTAAACGAACTGCTGTGTTTTTGTGCTATCACTTAGAGATAGTTGGATGATAGGACAGAGGAGTTTGCAAGAAGCTACCTATGTCTGGGGGAGGGGGAGCACACACACACACACA
>NW_023340095.1:6799123-6799552 GCF_004916995.1 Morone saxatilis | reverse complement strand
AAACACAACACACACACACCACACCACAAAAAACTCATTTGCAAACCTAACATACAACAGCCCCAGGGCCTTCTGGACGCCATCTCCAGCAAACACCATCCTGAATTTGAAACTCATCCTGAACAACCATTCGACAACAATGCCAATAAAGTTATATTTAAAAAAGAAGAACAGACAAGTAACCACACGACTCAGCAATCACATCACCAAAAAAGCTCATTTTGAAACGTAACACAAGGCCAGGGCTCTTCTGGAACGCATTCAGAAAACACATTTGAATTTGAAACTTCCTGAAAACCATTGAAAACAAATGCCTGAGAGTTTTTAAAGGCGTGAAAGTAAAACCTAGACTAGAGCAAAAATCAATCAACTCCGTCAATAAAACAGGTCATTGAAGGAATCACAGCGAACAACACTGGCGAAAAAAAA
>NW_023340095.1:6798593-6798916 GCF_004916995.1 Morone saxatilis | reverse complement strand
GTTCCTGCTCAATAAGCTGGTAAGGGATTCATTTACCACGTCTATCTTTATTTCTATCAAGTATTTTACAGAAAACAAACTGTTTTGGGATTTTAAAAGCGACAATAAGACTTCGAGATGTCTTTCCTGGTAATTTGTACCAGATGGGATTTCAAGATAAGGTTGAGTGATGCAGGACAGTTAGATACCAGTGTGGCCTCACTGGAAGGCTGTGGAAACACAAAGTAGAGACAATAAAGATCACATGAGGGAAAAACCTTAAGATATTCATACCCGTCACTAATATTGGTGTTTTATGTGACTGATCCTGTATTGTGTATAAT
>NW_023340095.1:6786467-6798540 GCF_004916995.1 Morone saxatilis | reverse complement strand
AAACCCATAAGGACCATTTTTGATTACCTTTTTTATTTTTATTATTATTATTATTATCATTATTATTATATATTTATTTATTATTATCATTATCATTATATATTTATTTATTATTATCATTATTATTATATATTTTTTATTATTATCATTATTATTTATTTTTATTTTTTATTAGCATTATTATTATTATATCTTTTTTTATTATTATTATTTTATTATATATTTATTTATTATTATTATTATTATTATTATTATTATTATTTACTTATGTATCATATTGTTTTGTTTTAATTAATTAATTTTGAATTTATGTACACTATTGTACACTATCTTTCTATGTATAAATATAAAATATAAATATAAAAAAAAGATATTCATACCCTCAGTTCTAAAAAAACTACACGACTTAAGCACTACATTAGGTTTTTCCCCAGCAGAAGCTCGGCGTTTGTCTGAAAGAAGTCGCTACAGAGGAACAATTAACACGATATGTGACGGCGGAGGAACGACAGAAGATAGAAGAGGGAGTAAGGAGGAGGAGTTCTGCTCTGTGTCCACTTGGTGAACAGCCCAACGTGTCATGTGATGAAGTGTGTTCTCCAGAGAGGATCACGGATTACAGGTGATCAGCGGCACTACTACACACGCGCACACACACACACACACAGTATATCTCCTGTGCTTCATAGTTAACGGCCATTTGACAGTGATTTTAGAGAGTATAATCCATTTCCTAGGCATTAACTGTCCTCAGCACTGCAGGCAGACCAGTAGAGACACAATGACAGACTCTACAGGTTAAGTATCTTTTGGTTCAGGTGTGGGATTTGTTTCTATTTATATTTAACATTTGGGTGTAAAAACACAACAGAATTTGCATTAACTACTTTTAAAACCGCATAAATACTCAACCTTTATGTACAGCTACTAAAGGTTTCTAACTGTCCTTTCCGAATATTGTGACACAATCGAGCACAGAAGAAACACACACGACCTCAAAGATGACGACAACAATCGGGTGTCTGGCTCGTGAATGTCCCGACTACTTCTCAATGAGGACGCACAACCCTGGAACGGCTGAACCTGCAGAAACCCTCCTTACCGGCAGGTCAACGCTGACGTCCGTCCCGTCCAGTAGGGACACGCGGCAGGTGATGATAGACTTTGCATCCCCGGCAGCAGGGATGTGCGTCGTGGCGCGCTGGGCCTCCCGCAAACGGCTCTTCTCTGCGTGTTTCCGGATGGAGCGCCGCCCCAGCGTCCTGCGCAGGAAACTCAGCATGACGGGTGCTCGAGAGGGTTGCACTACCACACCTGTACAGAGAAAAAGAAAAGACACATATTCAGACATTTAAAGGGTTCATTTTGTATTTGAGAACTTAAAAAAAGGCCTTTAAATTTGTTGCATGTGTAAAATGAACCTATGAAACATTTATGGGGGTGTGTGTCAGGTGGCTTGGGGATCAATAAAGTATGTATCTACTAAGATCACACACACATGAGATGCTAAGTGTGTTTTATTACAGTCTCTGTGTGCGGCATCAACTGGAAAAACACTGATTTGTTTGCTGTATCACAATATATTAGAAGTTAACATTTGCAAACTATCAAATATCTTCTAGATAATATTATTTGGTTTAAACATTTCTTCTGAAATAATAATAATTCTAAATAAATAAAATAATTTCTTTCTTAAATGTTTAAATTAATTGACAGTTGATGCTACAGGTGACAAATACAAATACTATTAATAAATAATTGTATATATCCAGTTAACGTTAATTTAACAGTGAGCCCCACTAACGACATAACGTTTCTTATCACCTAGGTTACCCGTTAGTTAACGTTACCATGGTTATCAACGATACCAGTAACGGCTAACGGTCGATTTTGCGTTCTAACGTCACTAACTTCTTTTAACGCAGCTAACGTAAACCTGGCGTCAGAACCTACAAGAATACGAATGTCGCCATAGTTACAAGAAGACAATTAAGAATAAAGAAGGCGTTTGAGATGGAGCTTTATTACATTATTAGCTGGGTTAAATTCGTTTTTAAAATAAAGTTAGGCAGCGTTAGTCGACTGTAAAGATGTCTAAACTTGCTCGCCATTTGTGGTTTTTCAGGTCAGCCAGATAAAGAAACCGCTGAGACACCAACGGTCTCTTCACCCCCCAAAAAACGGCTTTAAAATGTGTAAAATCCGCTGAAATAATGTGAACAAAGCAAACAAATAAATAGTTTAACCCCTTCGCGTCACAATTTGTAAAATCAGTAAAAGGCCCCTTGAAGTTACCCGATGTAAGCAAAGGCAACAGGTGTGCGCTCGTTTTACACGGCGGAGCTAACCGTCAGCAACGAACGCAAAGCAAATCCCCAGACTCCGAGCGCACAAGCGCGTCTCGCGCGGCAAAACAAACGCACCCTTTCCTTTTCAGACCCGAAAAGCTGGATCCGACATGTACACTTGCTCCGCAGCCACTTGTGGATCCGCGGAGGTCTTTGGATGAACAGGGGATACTTACAGAAACCTCCTGGTTATGAATTCACGGTTGAAAGCACGTCCGCTTGCATTGTAGACCGACTAAACAGCGACCTCGTACATTCCCGCGGGGTTTGTAACTTGTTTCTTCTCTCCCTTTTTCCCCCTCTGCGGGATGATTTTCTCTCCCAGGTCCCGACAAAAAAAAAAAAGTAGGAGGCAAAGAAAAAAAAAAAAAGCTCTCCTCAGGAAGTGACGTCACGATAAATCCCTGACAAAAACGTGATTAGCGTTTTTAAAGAGACACGCCTCTTTTTATCGAGCTGGTTTATTATTTATTTATTGTTTTTTTTTTTATTGTTTTTTATTGTTTATATCTAAAAGACCCCGACACTTAATTATAGTCGCATTGGCTGATTATATTTTTAAAAATTTTATTATAATTTGTTTTGGTCATAAAACATCTTAAAACATATTTGTTTTTATCTATTCTAACACACTGCATAACGCCTCGTATTATATTAGTATTATTGTTCTATCATATATTAGCGGTGGGTATTTCATTATTTTATTTTTTACTGATTGGGGTCTTTATTCTACCTCATTTCTATATGATTTGAATTGTCTTGACATTATGTAAGGCACTTTGTAACTTTGTTTAGAAAATAATTATTATTAATTAATAATAATAATAATAATGGCAAGTCCCATCAGATAGGGCTCCCTGGGACAATATTTAATAAAATGGGGGTTGTTTGTTTGATTTTTTTGGTCCGTGGTCTAATTTGACCACTGATGTAGTCCATCACTATTTGACAGCAGCACCCCCTTCTGGTTGGTTTGGGAATAATGGTTTAGAAATGTGGCAACAGACAATCAGACCTGTGGTTAATTTAGGGTACCAGAGTATGATAGTGTGTATAGAGTCAGGGTTTAAGAGTAGCAACTTTTCTCCCAATCAACATTTTATTTTTTTTAATGTTTTAAGAGTGACACTGTTCCCAGTTGTTGCCAAAATAAATCCCTAAATCTGACTCTTTATTGTCGCCATTGTATATATAAACAGGCCATATTTTTGTCTGCACAGAGAATAGAATAATCACTAACATGTATGTGGATGACACAGTGGCAGATACAAAGTGTGGCCTTTAACTAGTTCTACTGGATACTACAAAATGCACCTATGCCCTGCCCCACAGTACTAGTAATATCATCCTAATGCAATAAACCCATCATATGCTGATATATAATCCAGCTGTATTTACCATCTAAAGGCAAAGATACATTTAAGGAGGCCTCCTTGTATTAATGTAGGCCTCTAATGAACTGATATACCTCAGAAACTATGACGAATGTCTCTAAATCACTTGTAACATTTAAATCTTTTTTTTCCGCTTTGGAGCTTTAATCTACGGTAATAGCTCCCACTGTGGCCTTTGGCTCAATAATATCATTATAAAACAATATAGCTAGATACAAATGACTTAATATCAAATCATCTGACTTATAAATCTTTAAGGTTGGCTTACTTCATGGCAGCAGAAGCTGTTCAGTGGTTTGTTTCTTTAGAAATCCCCCTTAAAAAAAGTTATTTCCTCTTTCTTTGAAAACCTTCTCAGTCTTATTTTCATTGAAGACTGAAATTACAGAGATTGAGCAGTTTGGCTAACTTATGTGACTAATGGCTTCACTCTATTATTAAATCAATCTAAAAAAAAATCTAAATAAGTGACTCTGGTCAAAGTCTTCGGGCACTGGTGCGACCTTACATTGCCCAACCTCACTTTTACAGTGTGGAAAAGCAAGTTGATCTGAAGCCACGTCTCCATGCTTTGACAGACAAGCTTTAATTGTTCACAATCAAGCCTATTAGACATGTCCAAAGCACCGTAAAACCATGATACCAGAAAGAAACAAGCAACTGAGGACAAAAGGTTTTTATAACACAGGTAGGAGTTAACCAAGGGTATAATACGGTAAAACATTTCTCATTATTTTGTGTTTCATTATATATATACACTCGCTGTTATAGATGACGATTCAAATAAAACAAATTTTTTTTGAAATAGCAGTCTTGAAATACACACCATTTGTGTCACATTTGAATCATTCAAAAAGGAGAAAAAAAAACAAAAACAAAATAAAAACAAAATGTTTCTGCTCACAAATGATTTTCCCTTTTATTTTAAAGATTTTTTTTCATATACAACATTGTATTTACATGGTCTAGTATTATTTACACAAAATTAACAAGTGGCACTGTGTAGTTAGGAGTTCTTTTCTTTTTTTCTTGTTCCCTACTGGTCTTATTTTCAAACAAAATAAAAATGACAAATTAAAAAAAGAAGAAGAACATATTTTAACAATGCTTTATGTCTCCAACTTTTTCTTTTTTTTTTTGTCAGTAGCCTTACCTGCCACTCAGCCTTCTACAAAGTGCTGTCCTTTCCCTACCCAACTAGAGCTGTTTTCATCTTTACAAAAATACAACTAAACCCGAGCCCTCCCCCGTGTCTGGTCCCCTCCAAACTACCTTTGATCAGTACCCCTAAACGCACAGACAGTACCAATTATGTGTCAACAACAAAACACTTTCAACACAGACAGCTCATTGCTGGACATTTTGTGCAGTTGGAAACTCTGGCGGCCTGAATTTATCAATTATTAACTTTTCGCTGCATGGCCGATGTTTGTTTGTTTTTAATCTTCTTGTTGGAAATTGACAAAGCTTTGTGAACTTGTCATTGATGCCACTTTATCAGGAGGGCTTCCGCGTTAATTAATTTAGATTTGGTGGTAATTTCATTTGGTTGGCCCTGCTGCTGAATACACAAAAAAAACCTGATGATAAGAAGCCAGTGGGGGCTGAATGGTGTCTTTGTTCTTTTGATTATAAGCTCATGCATGCAGGGTCTGCAATGAATGTGCAACTGTCAATAAAAAATTTAAAAATAAAATAACATTTGAAACCAGTTATTCGGTCTGCTATTCGCTGGCTAGCTTCACTTTGTCCCTGTGTGGAAAACAAGCTTGATACTGCGCTACTGTACCCATGGTATTCTGCTCAGATGTGTCATTTGCCTTGAGGCCATGCAGAGAGAGTGGGATCCATGTATAATGATCCAAAAGAGAGGCATCTGGGGAAGAACAATGAGAAGAATGGATAGTGAATGTTGCGTGGGCTCTGCTGAAATGACTGATGTTGCCTGAGAGAAGGATTTAGGCAGATTTTTGGGAGAGGGCCGCACTAAAGGAGGAATTAAAAAAACAAAATAGTGAAGAGGAAAAGCTGTTTCTAGACTCTTCTTGAGCCACCTCTCCATGTGGAGAAAAAAAAAGTATGATTCAGCTGTATGAAAGGGAGGTATGAGAATGGTTTGAAATGTTTCACAGGGAAAGATTCAGACTAAAAGTTTACTCTCCAAGGAGGCTCTATCTGCGTTTCTTCAGAAAAAACTTGAGATCGGGGGTTAGATTAGGTTTGTGGCTTTTTACGGCACAACCTTTTCATTCCAGTTAACGGACAAGCAGGCTTAGACCAGACAGCTAACCAACTATGTTAGAAATGGAGGAGGGAGAGGTACAGTGAGAGATAAAGACTGAAATCTGAGTCCAACACCACACACACACACAACAACTCTCTCACCCTCACAGCAGTAGGTTTTTTCAGCAGAATCCATGGAGGAGCCAATGACAGCAGGTACTGAAGCAGCCGATAAGAAAAATGTCTCAAATTGTGAAGAGGCTACACTTCATTCCACGCTGCTTTGTAAAGAACAATGGCAGCTTAACCTGCACTGAGACAAAAAAAAAAAGGACTCCAAGCAAACTTGATGGGCTGGGGGATTTGTGAATTAAAAATTCAGTCGTACAATTATCACCTTAACCTTCTCTCTGCTATAAAAAAAACTGTTGCCTTAAATTAAAAGTACCATTGGGATAAGATCAATAAAAAAGGTTAAAGTATTGGGGTTGATGTTCCGTTGTGCCTCTTTGAATAATAAAGTGTTCTCTGGCAGGACAATTAGGGCGATTTAGAAAAAAACTGAACAGCAAAGGTTTGGGGTTTACCCCTCCAATGCCTCTGACCCTTTTTCTACAAAAAAAAAAAAAGTTTAATGAGGAATGTTAACATAATTAGTCTTACCGTTAATGCTATGCTAGCGGTTGCTCACCAAAGCCAAAAATAATAAGTCTCAATGCATGGTGTGGCAAAAGATCTTGGGTTTTGCTTCATGTTTACAGGATTCAAATTGTGAGGGGTCGTTTGCGAGTGGCTTTAAGTCATGGTTTTTACCATTTCACACTAAGGGCTGAGATCAGTTTCATGTTCATTCAGCATCACATTTTATTAGTTTGTGTGAAACCTTGGGTGGGTGGGGGGGCGGGCAAATACTGATTGCATAAAAAGTCGAGCAGTTTTCAACCACTTTAATGACCTACCTTTGACCACTATTTGACTTGTGTGAAAGGTGAGCAAGACACGTTTGGGTTGCACAAAGTTCTCCTCGCTCTGGGGGAAACCACTGAGCTTCACATGCAGCGGGGCTTTATTATCAGTGTCTGGCTCAAGGACACTTCAGCAGGGACCCTTGCTGCCCACTTCATCAGTTGCAAGTGACCTGTAGGTTTGACTTAACTATTAACTAAATATGAATTTGAAGAAATAAATGAACTAACCTCAGCCTTGTTTCTTAGCTTTGTATCAGCCACGACGGCTGGGAAAACAGTTTAGATTGTAACTCAGAGAGGCCGTGTGTCGACTGGGGCCCCTCTTTACGACACTCTTAAATTTCCTTGTGTTGAATTAATAATGCGATGTGACGTTAATCTGTTTGCTCATTACATCTGACAGTGAGAGGTCTGTAGTCGTAGAGCAACAGTAGCCGTCGTGACCGAGTGAAAGAGAGGTGCCCAGTTAACACAGGCCCTGAGGATTGTAAACCAGTTATGTTCTTCACCATGCCAAACGATGGCCGCTTCAGAGCGTGTGTGTCTGTAAGCTCACAAACACAGCACAAAGTAGGATAAAGAATAAAACTTGCCACAGCATTGAACAAGAGGTGAGACACAAAGTGCTTTCAGCTGTCCATCTGTCAGTCTGTGCTGTCAGAAACTTAGACAAGAAAGCTGAGAAAGATAAAAACCAAGTACAATAAATTAAATCACTGTTTTTTTTTCCACAAAAAGCAGAAGAAATGAAGAAGTAGTTAGAAGAAGAGGAATCGCACTACTTAACTACCTAAGATTTAATCAGGAAAGCATGAAGCTCTAGATTCATACAAACAAACATACAAGTTTTTTTTTGTTCAGTGGACAGGGTTTGACACAAACTAAAACACAATAAATACTCTCTGAGGAACAAAAGATAAGGTATATCTCTTTATCAGCTAAAAGGACACTAAAAAAAAGGCAGGTCCGTCTGGCAGACTCGCTCAGAAGGGGACAGGGCGACCCTTTGGGGGAAATAAAACGGGGGGGAAAAAGCTTTCCATCAAGGGGGGCAGCCCTTCCCCTTCGTACTTATGGCACTACAGCAATTCCCCATCCACATTTTATTCTCTCGTACTTTTATCTTTTCATTCTTTGAATACTTTTTTTCTTTCCCCTGAACATACAATATCCCCTAATGGTACCTATTCAACACAGCTGGGTTTCTTTTTTTATTCTAGCTTGTCCGTGATTTTCACGTTTGTTCGTTTGTTTTGTCTTTTTTCCGGTTTTTGTCAGCATAAAGTGCAACAGTGCTTTTGTTCTCTTCTCCGACCACCTGGCCTCCCCCTGGTGACCCCTGATGACCCGTCAAAAGTCACGGGTTAGCGGATTCAGGTTCAGGGTTCACGCTGGTCTCACTGGTCACGCTGGTGGCGCTTGCGACGCTCGGCTCCTCCACTTCCTCCTCCTCTTCGTCCTCCTCGTCCTCCCCCTCTTCCGTCACTTCTCCCACATCCAGCACTTCCACCTCTTCGTCGTCGTCGTCCTCTTCATCCAGACCTCCTTCCAGCAACTCCACCGCTGCCGCCTCCCCTTCCTCCGTCGCTGCCCTGTCTTCTCCTTCGCCTGCTTTCTGCTGCTCTTTCTTCTCGTCGTCCCTCTCCTCGTCCACCTTTTCTCTCGGCTGGTAGACAGCGGTCTTGAGTGGTTTGACCAGGCCCTCCTCATAGACTTTCAGGATGGCCTCACATACAAAGCGGTACTGGCTCTGATGGAGAGACGGAGAGAGAGAGAGAGATGGTTTAGCGGATGGTTTAAAGAGCCTGGGGGCAGCTGGACAGACATATCGATGCGTATACATACAGGCGTTTGGATCATCATGGCCCTCTGGTCTCTCATGGTCCTGACGATATCTAGAGGATAAACTGGCTGGCCGCACTCCATTAGACACAGTGCTGTCTCCATGGTGATCAGAACCCCTGTCCGACCAATCCCCGCACTGGAAGAAAAGACGAACGACAAAGATTAGAGTTTAAATCTTTAAACACACAAATCAGCTGATTATGGATTCACCACTACAAATTAGGGCTGTTGCAGTGATTCACGGTGGCTCAACAGCACGGTGTGTGTGTGGTGTATGTTGATGTTTAATGTTTGCTAATGACTTTTTAAGAGGTTCATCTCAATACCTAATTACCTGCAATTTCCCTCCTCCTGCCTCCTGGATCTGTGACCCTGTTACTGCCGACTTTAAGCAGAATAAGCTAGCCATGGAACGCAAATACACAACCGTGACGGATTGGGATATTTAGCAAACCGGTCAGCTTTTTCTACTAAAAGACTGTGTTTCCAGTCAGGAGTGAGGCGAAGCTATCTGACTTTCTCCTGTGTGCTATTGTAATCCTGGGTTGTGAACTGAGGGATACTGAGTAGCTGATACTACATTTCAGACGGCTGTCTTCATACTGAACATGACGTGATCATTTGAGGTCACATGTGGTTGTGGTGGTGGCTTGCAATCCCCTGGGGTTGGCTCGTCAGTAGTGCTGTGCTTCATTATTGCAGTTATTGCAACAGGCCCACTACAAATAATTCACACAAAGAACTACTGTACCTGCAGTGTACCACCATCGGCTGGTCCTGTCCGGCCCGTTTGGTCCGTACCAGAGCCACAAAGTCCAGGAAATCAGTGGAGTCATCAGGGACGCCGTGGTCCGGCCAAGCTAGGTACTGAATCTGGGTGAGCTCTCTCTGCTGCTCACTCTGAACACACACACAGAAGGAAAAGGAGATAAGAAATGACTTTATATTATATTTTAATGTCTTCCAGGAAAGCTTCTTTAGTTTTAGAGGCCTTGGAAACGAACTGAGAGCATTCACTATCGCCTCAGTCAAGACCCGAGCTTCCTGAGTGATTAATTGTTCTCAGATATCACTCATACTCAGAACTGGTTCAATGCAGGTTCTTGTATTTCATGTGGGCAACCTCCTAGCATGTTTCATTGAGCTCTGTGTCCTAGGGGGAGACTGCACAGCCGCCCTGTTTGTGTAATTATGGCCTTCAAACATGTTATGAAACGGGTAGTGTGAATAACAAACTGGCTTTATTTGTTCCACTCTGCTGGACCACTTGGTGATTCACATTGTTCTTTCCCGTTTCATGAAACACCAGATACTGATGACAACATTTTCTGCGGCTCTACAACTAAAATGTACATCTTATGTTGCTGCAATCAAACTATAAATAATTTAAAAAAAAGATTTAAACCCAACAGGGACACAATAATGATGGCTTACACACACACAGAAGCTACAGCAGATAACTACTGACCACTGTTTCATGTGCCACGCAGAACCCGTGTGTTCCTCTTTAATATTGCCTCGCCGCATCGCCATGGTAACACATCTATCTCCATGGCAACAATCACAGGCAGAGGAGAATGCTAATTGCCTCCTACTACAGCCATATATCTCAAAAGGCCACGATGCATGGGCAACACACAGAGAAGTAATCAGGAAAACACAGGCAGCAGGAAATGGCGAGGAAACAGCAGGAACATTTGATCCTCCATTAAAAGTTAATTTTCAATTAGATTTTGTCCTCAATGCCGGCATGGTAGATGCCCTTTTACATATATTACAGAAAAAAAAAGACAACGATATCGCACCATTCTGCATCCGAAAACCTTCAGTTTAGAGGAATGAGATAAAAGTTCACCGTAACGCGTTGAAGTTTAACTGTGAGCTTCAAAAGGCTTCAACATCAAAATAAAACAAACTTACATTCTCCCTGGTTTTTTTTTTAAAACTATCTTCGTCCCACTCTCTGCTCCTCTCTTCCTCTGTTTGGTTCCTCTGTTCTCGCTCTCTCTATTTCAGCAATGTGACTGACTGGGGTGGTTGGGGTTGTCATGGTAACCAGATCCCAAAACGTGGCCCGCATGCAGCAAGCAGGAGCCAGAAAAAGAACAGCCCACACTGGTCACTATGGCAACACACCTCCTCGGGGTCCTCAGCGGCTCATCCTTTCCTGAGACGCTCGGTCCCTCTCTTTGATTGGACCCGGCGTCTCTCTCTCTGCGTTGCCTTCGCCCTCCTCCCCAACCTCCTCTTCTATATCTGCTTCACCTTCACTCTCTTCTTCCCAATTTCCCTTCCCCCGTTTGTCCACCCTTTTTTTTTTTTCTTTCTATTTTAAGTGTGTGTTTGCGTGTGTATTTACCGGTGTGTGCACTAGAGTCATCTCCCGGACCAGGAAGGCAGAGTTGCCCTCTTCATTGTGGCACGTTACTGTAAAGTCTCCGTAGGTGGCGCTGCTGTCTGGATTGGGCCAGTACTGGTGACACTTGACCTACAAACACACACAAAAGTATTCCGTTTACAACTGAACGTCTAATTTACTTAACAGGTCACGACTGTTATTCTCAGCTCAGGGGGTCAAAGGTCAGGCCAGTGGCATGTTTCACCTTTTAAATTAGCCATCTGTTTGCTATTATGTTCAATACACAACTATATAGCATATACAATGCATTCAGTCCATCTGGACTAATGAAAGGTGGACTGAATTCAATTCTTAACAAAACAATTCTTTCTAATTTTATAGAAATTTGCATGTACGCGTTTTTGTTTTTTAAATTCACACCTGGTTTGAGGACTAAAGGAGTTTTAGTTCCATTGTTTTCACAGTAAAACATCTTTTACTCACTTTGTGTATTTTATAAAAAATGCTCAAATAAACAAGTTGCAGAAACTCCTTTTTGCAGTAAATAAAGTATTTTTAAGTGTCTCACTTAGACATGCATTTAATGATACAGATATATCAGTACCAAACAACCTCACTCACACTCTCCTAATGTCTGAGTTTATAGTTGGATCTAACCAATTGCACATGTACAGTAAAGTTTTTTCTGAATGGAAACATTAACAGTGAAAACCTATTTCTGAACATGCTGCAGTCCTTGTCTTTGAAGAATTCTTCTACATACCCGCCCCCTTTCGACTTGAGTAGTTAGCATGACCACCATAGATGAGCCCTGCTCCCATGTCATTTGCCAGAAGTCGGGGCAGGTGTTGGGCAGCGGGCCCTGGCATGCTATGTAGCGGTTGATCAGACTGGAGGCTGGAATCTCCATCTACAGAGAGAAAGAGAGACACAGAG
>NW_023340095.1:6773336-6786367 GCF_004916995.1 Morone saxatilis | reverse complement strand
ATTATTTCCAGCAATGCTAACAGTTATGGGGCATGAATCTCCAAACATCTTCACATACAAAAAAACCACACAGAAATTAAATTGAGATCTGAAGTCATTTTACGCCTTGGCCTGGGGTAACAATCAGATTGGACAACAGGGCAGCAGGATGTGATACATATCTAATAAATGATCACATTCATGAGAAACTGTATTAAGTGGATGTAAAGGGCCGATTAGATGAGTGATACGCACGGGGGCGGAGTGTTCTTCACGCTCACAATTAATCATTAATTTAGCCGTAGAGAGAACACATCATTCAACTATAAATGTTTTTTTTTTTTTTGTGTACTGTTCAATACAAGCCATTACAGGGTATTTTATCATAACAAAGACCCAAGTTCTGAATTCTAAAAAGGACTTACTTTAACATGATAGACGAAGCATCATGTTACAGATGTCGAAAAGGCTTAAATTATTAAAAAGAAAACACCCTCTACACCATCCACAAGCAGGCTGAATAGTATTTAGGCTCCCCAACATTTGGCGACTCAAAAGAACATTAACTCAAGATGTAATTTGCTTGTAAAGCTGACGTGGTTAATTCATTCACCAGTATGGCCACCGTGGTGTTTCGACATGTGTTTGTGGTGGCTAGCAAAACAGACCACCCACCACGCCTCAACGAGGAAAACACAGAGATATTGATGAAGGAATAAAAGAGAAAAATGAGAAAGAACAAACTCACATTGATGTAATTTGCATTGATGTAGTCATCTGTGCTTTTCAGAATGACCCGTGTGGCATCATCTGCGGAAGGAGACAAAAAAAGACAACAAAAGGAGGTAAGATTACATAGAGAGAAAGAGAGAGAAATGTTGACAAAGGAAGAAAGGAAAGATTTCAAGAGGGAAAAAAAATCAGGTGGAAAAGGGAACGTGTGTGAAGGAAGGAACAAAAGGTTAATGTCGGCACATATTTGAACACACAAGCAAACAGAAATAGACAACCGTGTGCAGTCACGTACAAGGAGAGATGTCTCTGTAGCGATTTTTGGAAACGTTCTGAGGTAATTTGGCACACAGCATGGTCATCCCCGGCCTCTTCCTGTACAGTTGCTGAAAAACAAAAAAAAACAAACAAAAAAAACCACACAAATTTAATATTAAAGTTGTGGCAGAAGGAAGACGATCAGTAAACACTAAGTATTTATTTTGCCTGTGTATGTAAATATGCAAATGTTTCAGATGTGTGAAAGTGATTAAACCTACTACAAAGAGTATCAATCAGTCAATTTAATACTGATGCCTCTATGACCTACATAAAGACCATAAAGACCATCAGCCAGAAGACTATACTATATACTATAGGCTATTCTATAGTTATTCTTAATGCCTGCCACTGGGTCAGATTCCACTTGAAATCAATGAAATTAGGTGGTAGAAATAACTAAACAACTAAATTAAATTTCCTTGTTGCTGCTTTAACAAACACACTCAAAAACATTACGTATGTTTGTGTGCATGAGCGCTTTCATGCTGTGACTTTGTGTGCATTTATGTCTGGGTGTGTGTGTGTGTGGTTGTGTTTGCAGTTAACATTCCTCTTCAGTGAAAGCACAACACACAGACCTTAAACAGGAAACCGTTAAGTGATTACAACAAAGGACAGGAAGTTATAGGAATGTGAACGAGGAAAGAAATGTGTGACAAATGCTCCCATCAATCAATCAAATTTCTGATTCTAACCAACAACAGGAGCGTATATGGACAGTGTCTGTTTATGTGTGTTTGTTTCTATTTCTCCTCACATCAAACTGTGCCAGTATGGCTCCACTGATCAGGCCTTCCTTCAGTGTGACCATGGAGTCCCTCAAAGCATGCTGGTCTAGCTGGGTGGGGTCCTGAGGGGACTTCTCAGGGATGTATTGAAAATCTGGCTCCGAGTCCGCCTTCTCCTCCACCACGTCGTAGATGGCTGGATGGGACAGGGAGGAAATATTTCAGGAGTTTATATACACACAGCTGTTTGTGTAGGCTATGGGAGTAGTTGGTTTATCTTTAAGTAAACAATGAAGACAGAAAACATGCAATAACCAATGCACTACACCGCTGAGAGGAATTCAATACATTGATGCACTGCTCTGTTGTAAGGGAGGAGAGAATGCATAAATCCCTTTCTGACCCAGTTAAAATACCAAGAATGTCCATGTTTCATCATCTTTAAAAGCTTCCCTCCCACTTTGCCAATGCTGATTACAGGAAATGCGTTGCCATCTCTCTACATGGTGAATACATATACCTGAGATGTACCGAAAGCTCAATGTACAACTTCAAACAGTAGAGCTCTGTTCAAATTATAAGAGAGAGACTGAGCAGTCCAGAAAAGACCAGAAGAAGAAAAACTGGAGAACAGATGCGTAGCTGTTAATCTTCAGGAGTGGGCAGCACCAGCTATCCCTGTTTCACGCTTTGCCTTGTTATCATTTAAGTAGAAAATTCATGCATCACTAAATTGAAACAGGTTACACCACATAAAGTAGTTCTCACACAGAGATTAGTTGTTACTAAATAGATACACCCAGCAACTGCTAGCTATAACTGTGATGTAGCTAATGGAACTGAAAAAAGATCACACCTATATTTAAGATCGTCAGTTAAGTTTCATTTATATTGCTTGGCCTCCTTCCTCACTTCCTGTTCATACTGGTGATTGCTTTTGACTGGACAGCACTAGAGATGTTTCCTAGCAACTGATTTACATGAAGACATTCCTTAGCATTCCCAAATTATTAAATCACCTTCTTCTGAAGAGCTTCTTCTTAGAGACAGTTTTCTAGATAGTCTCTTATATAGATAAGCTAAAATATACAGGAGGTGGACAAAATAACAAGAATACATTACACTCTAATACAGTCCAATAACAGTGTAATTGTGTTGAATTACAGTCTGTTTTTCCAGTTCCTTAATGCCCATCTCTTGTATTTGTCAAAGATAAAAGGTGACGTAGACCCAGTACATTCAAACCAATGGGAACCACTCACCATTCGGTCTAACCAATAGGATGAGCTCGCCAGAGTGGCTCTCACAGCTGGCCTTGATGAACATGACAACCTGATCATGGGTGTGGTCAGAAATGTCACGTCCATTAATTAAGACCACCTGGTCCCCCTCGTTAAGGCGAGGCACACACAGGTCAGCCTGAAGACGGACAGAAAGACAGAGAAAAGACAAACGGAGACATAGTGAGATAAATCATTCTGAAACTTTCATTTCTAAAATAGTCAGCTATTTGCGAGGCTGCATTTGTTTTATTGTCGAAAGAAAATGTACTTATAGTCATCTAGTGACTGCATGGGGCGGTTGCTGACTTACTGATGTTCCCGGAGCCACTCGAGAAACAATGATGGGCATCTTCTGGTCAGCTCCACCCTGGAGATGCACAGACGCACATCAATTAACAACACAAAGCTTTCCACAAATGTCCTTCATTTCTGGGGAAGAGCTAATATTTAGGGGGTATGGAATTTGTCATGATGCATGAAGACAATTTGTTCAAAGGGTTTTGACTTCTTGGCATAAAAAAATAAGGAAAAGAAAGATAATATATATAAAAAGATACATTATATCTTTATTATTTATTATATATACAAAGTTGTCCCAACTATCGTCAACTCTCACCTTGACATTGAAGCCGAAACGTCCGTGTTCATCAGGTCTCATCTTGATTAGGACCAGATTATCATGAGGGACAACTCCATTTAGCTGCAACAGCAAAGTTGAACACAAATATATGAAATTCAAACACTGCTCTCTTCCATACCACCCTCCTCTGGGGCACAGGAATATTGGCTACAGCTCTAACACTACGACTATTACTTGGTTGATATTGGTTGGCAAAAAAGTTACTCCATTATACTGTTTCATTCAATTTGCACTTGGCTGGAATACAAACACATCTTTAATGTAAGATCAGGATTTACAGTGTCAAAAATGTATTTTTGGCTACAAGTGGGCAGAAGAAAATATCAAAAGAAGCTGACAGACAAGCATAATCATTTGTAACCTGACAAATTGAGGGCCAATATTAACTCTCCTTTTAACACTGTGGATGTTCAACTATGTTCACCAAACCTGCACTAACTTTGTCTCGGTAAAGTAACAGATTCACTAACTGTTACCTTACCTAGACAAAGTCAGTTTGTTTGCTGGAACTGGCTGCCTATCGGGATGTTGATGACTGCTGCTGAGACTATATACACTACATGTTTTGGCTTTAAAATCAAAACAGTAAGCTAAAAAAAAAGGCATAAAAACGTTTCTTAGAGCTGAATATATGGGGAAATTCTCTGTCATTTCAGTCCTATATGGAACTTGTTTTACCACACAATGTGATTTTGTTCAATGTTAATTAAGTATTAATTACTGCAAGCTCATGATGCAGTGAAATGACTGCTACTGTTTCATGCTGCCATACTGACCGTGGTCTTGTCAGCATTGACAGGAACATCATACATCTCGTTGAGGTGGTTATCCAGGAGGCTCTGCTGAGAGTGGGCCTGGATGATCTGGCTCAAGGTCTTTCTGCTCAGCTGCTTGGGGGGCAGAGCTGGAGGTTGACTGTCTAGCCCCTCTGGAGACCTGAGGGAGGGACAGAGAGAAGGAGACAGAAATAATCAGTTTAGTTTTTGACGCAAACAAGTATTTTTCAGATGCAATCTGGTTTTAATTCCATTTTTTTTACCACTATTCTATACGATCACACTTATTCAGTAAAGAACAAAACAATTACTACTTATTATAATTGTACATAATTACAAAATGAATCCCTATCTTGCTGTTAAGCAGCATAACTACTGATGAAACAACCTGGCCTTTTAAAGATGGAGGGATATCAAAGGCACAAAGCAAAAGACACAAGTAATGGTCTAGCTAAAGATTGTCCTGTTTGTTAAAGAGGTGGGCTTTGGTAGAAAAGGAAAAAGAGATGAATGGAGAAAAACAGATAACAGGGGAGTGAAAGAGATTGCAAGAGACAGAGAGGCTTAATAGCACTGTGTTAGTCACAATGCATTAACCTCAATAAAAGGGCTACAAGAGGAAGGAAAACACTCCCCTCCATCATCCAGACAATAAAAGGCAGTCAGTGTGTATGATGAAACAACACGGCCAGTCAGGTAAGGCTTTCAGAAGCACCACGGCTCACTCTCTGGGGGGTAAAAGCCAGTCATTTCACTCCATGTCTGTGTCCGTAAGTGTGCGTGTGTGAGGTTGTGTGCAGGCACTCCTTAGGGGCGAGAACACCAGTCAAAGAGCATTGCCTTTGTTTTGGCTGCGGCTACTGGTGCCACTTTGTGTCTTAAATACACACACTGAAACGAACATTTATTATGGGTCAAAACCAGGTCAGGCTTTCAGAAGGAGGGCAGTGCACAGCAGGCATGAGCCAAGACGGCACATCCTCCTACATGACTGCATTTCCTCGACACGACACAGACGAGGGAAATGGATATGGAAGTATCTTCATACCTCACCACAACTTAGCCAAGGCCCTGGGATAGGGAGATTATTTACACCGGACATAACGAAGCCCTGCTTTTTAAGTTTGAAAGCCTGACAGAGGACAGAACTAAATGAGTGTGCACAGCGACAGACGAATGACATGGGTACATGGGAAGACTAAAAACAAGCTGCTATAAAGCACCATTTTGCACCACCAAAAGACACTTTCAGTGCACACCCAGTAGTTTTTAAACAAAATTATATTTCCAAAGGCAACTTTTGCTTTGCATTTGTGAAGAAACGTGTCTGATTATAGCATACAAAGTAATTTATCACAACATACCATACTGTTGGATGCAATGTTGTGTTATAGTACCGCGTATTGTATAATTGCACCTTTTTGTTCCCTGACACTGTCATGGGTAATAAAGACACTGCATGTTAAAAACTATCACTGTGATGTGGCGTGGTTAGCTAAACAGATAATTTTCACTCTACACAACTAAATACAGAACATTATAGAGAGTGTGTCCCAAGGGTTATGGCTTTGTTGTATTGCTACATGTGTGGAGCTGACAGTGTATAACTGTGGCCTGTGGGAGAAAAAGCAGATTCTAATTTAGTTTTTATTGGAGGAAAATCTTGGAGGAGCTTTGGGAAAATTTGGATTATGGGCCTGAGTAAAGTGATGGACCTGAAAATATTGGAGGAGGAAATTCTGGAGCCACCAAAGCTGAGCGAGAGGATAGAAAATGCGAGTTTCTTTCTTTTGACAATAATTTTCTTTTGGAAATGGTAACCAGCAAACTATTTTCTGAATAATTTGGAGATATTTGAGATTAGGAAGGCCCAGCCCCGGCAAGAAAACTGGGAGATAGGGAATTTGGGATGCTGAAATTGGCAAAAAAATAATTCACACCAAGTTTCCTCTGCCTGCAATAGAGTACTTGTCCAAATGAACTCTATTTACATAAAGTTATCAAGTTAAGACATCATGTAAAAAGCTCAGTTTCATCTTACTCCTTCTAACATTATGGCGAATAGCTTTTGTGCTACAAGCTGAATGTAGTTCTGATATTTCAAACATCTGTCAACAAACTGACAGAGAACAGATGTTGCAAAAATTTACCACTAACCAAATTATTTAACCATTTTTAGGGGGCAATTATTTAAGCATAAAATGTGATTTTAAAGAAGTGGGTACTTAAGGTGGGTATTGAAAACAGTGATGACTAATATGGATCAACCACATGAAGCCAATAAAATAATACAAGAATAAGGTGTGTGTTGTCTGAGGAAGAAAGAGCAGGTGATTATGTCATCTTTTGGCTCTGTAACAGAGCGATGAGCCAACAACTTGGCGTGTATCTGTATGTGTTATGATGGTGTGTGTGTGATTGGTGTTATTTGTAGGCAGCGGACTACCACTTTGTCATTATGCTGCTTAACACTCGCGAATTCCAATCTGAGAAATGTTCCTAACTCCCCATCTCTATGACACATCACACACCACACTACACACGACACACACACCTACTGTGTCAACAGAAAAAGCATGCCGTATCCACAATGCATCTTTTCCCGCATTCAAATCACACAAACCGGTCCAGGCCAACAGAACATGTGTGCATCTTATACTGAGGGCTTATTTCTAGCTCAATATATCAACATTCTTCAGCAGAGAATTTATTAAGGGACTTTAAGGTTGTTGTTTTTTTATTGAGAACACTTGTTTTTGATAACACAGCCTCCACAAAGTATCGCTGACTGAGTGAGCAATGGAGCAAGAGAGGGAAAAAAAGTGACTCTTTGATAAGTATTTCCACATTACATTTCACAAGGTTTGTGTGATCAATGAGCTATCAAATACCAAACTCCTGAAAGCCATGCGACAACACTGTGAGCCAATGTTTGTCAGAGTATTAGAAGGTGAGGTATGTCAGTGTTGAAGAAAGAGGTTCCAAATACTGGTGTTTTCCATTTTCAGAATCCATATGGACAGCTGTACAAACTTTACTCATAGGCTTTCGGAGAAGAAATGTGGAACTTTGTCACCAGATAGATTTATAGTGTGAGTCACACACACACTAATTTCTAGCTCAGCCCTGTTGTACAACCTCTCCGCCCTGCTACCCTCTATAAACACATTTTACAGGCTGTTTTTCAAAGGGTTCATCTTCTCAATGAGGCCGACTAAGTGACACTGGGAGAGGGTGTGAACTGTTGGGAGAAGCCACAGACACAGACAGGCATTTAAAAACCAGTCAACTCAGCAGTACAGTCAGACAGAGTGGCACTAACACTGATGAGTAAAATTAAACTTCAGAATTAAAGGGCAGCAGTTTTGGAGGGGTGCTGTATTTATGTGGAAGTTAATTTACAGTGAAAGTCAAAGGTTTTCCCCCCCCCTAAGAGAAACAGCATTATAGAAAGTGAGTGCATCAACAACAAAGAGGCAGAGAAAGAAAAGAAAGATTTCTTTTCCCCCCCCATCAGTCGTAATTTCATCAAGCGCCCAGCAGGGGTGAGACTTACGGTGTGGAGTCCAAGCTGATGCTGTTGGCCTGCGTGGACGATGCTGACTTGTGATTGGAGGAGAAGACAGGCAGACTCGGCGAAGCGTGGATCACGTGATCGACTAGGTGACCAACGGATGACGGTCGTAGTCGTGTGCCCTCTTGTACAAACAGCGAGTTCCTGACGAGCACACACAAAGACACATACTGTTAAAGAGGATATTGACCAAATTCTCTCTGCTGCTTCACTTTTTGTTTCTTTTTTAATCATCTTTCTTTTTTTTTTTAGGCAAAGTTCTTGTAAAGCTAAGTGTTGTCTTGGTATTGATACTGAAACTATTAATTATTAAGGCAAACTGCAGGAATGCATATGGAATTATGCAATGTTTCTTGATTTTGGGGGATAGAAGTAAGTCAGAGGTTGTGGGTGAGCTTCGGAGACTTGCTCAAGGACACTTCTGCAGCATAAATATTTGCCGGTACAGTTCTGAAAAGACTTCCTAGCTTAAAAAATGATCTCTTTTGCAGCTGCTCACTAAACAAGAACAGAACATGTTCTTCTTGATCTGTAGTTGCTTTAAAAATGTATTTGTCTTCCCTTTTTAACCAAATGAATTAAACGCTTAATTCAATTAATATGCCGTCAAACTCATCATTTTAAATATTCCTCATCATGTTGATTACATTTAAAGTAGGAAAGTAGGAAACTTGGACTCACTGATTGGGCGTCCCAGGCGGTGAGCGAGTGGGCAAGCTCTGGGTCTCCAGTCTCTCATCCGATAGGCTGTTCCTGCTGACCGACTCCCAGTCGGTTCCGCCCAGCAGCTTCCTGGCCAATGGCTTACTGGGAGATCTGCGGAGACCAAGACATTCATTCAGTTAACAATAGTAACAATACAATAGAGTTTTGTTTATGTACCCTTAAAGGCTTGTAACGGCTAGATTCAACTAACCAAGAGTGACATGATGATTACCTGGCAAACACTCTGTCCTTGATGCCTTTCTCCTTTCCATACTGCACAGACTGCACCTCCGTCCGCCCGCTAGAGACAGAAACAACAAAAACAACATTCATTGGACTGTCATGGAAAACATTAACTGAAGGGAAATAGGCTGGAAATCTTTAACCCCTTGGGTTCAGCAAGGCTACAAAAAGTGATTTCTTCTTCTTGCCCTGTTTCCCGATCACACATGACAAAAGGAATATTTGTTTAATTCATATAACTATATACAGCAATACAGCGCACTGATGATTATTACTGTTGCACAACATGCTTCATATCTGATAGATAGCTAACTAGCTGTCCATAGTCTGGACCAACTCAGCTGTGAATAGTACAAGAAGACACTGTATTACCACCAAGTTACAGAAACATTGACTTTTTCTTTCTTTTCTGTGGCAGCAAACACAACTTACAGTAACTATTACACCGCAACCTGAACTTATCTACACACTTTATGGCAAACGAAAGTAACGTGACTATACCTCAACACAGCAGGAAAGACTCACTTCCTACAATAAACAGGCACAAGTTACCTACAAGCCCACCTTTCTTAAAGGGGAAAGCTCGGCTGGTAACACCCAGTGCAGTCAGGCTGTGGGTGGAGCAAGGATCAGATTCTTTACTGAAGTAAAAGTACTAAAACCACAATTTCAACTAATGTAAATTATGTCTTATTTTCTCTATTTTATATTTACTATTGCTCTATTTCAACTGCTTTAATTAAGCACATGTATTTTGTATCTGATTACTCCATTACTTGATGGAATAATAGATAGAATACTTGATTACTTAATTAATCGATAGCTTCAGCCATGCAATTGAGCAATAAAAGCACCAGTTCATCAAGCAATTCGTCATCCGTTAGTCACCAGCATTAAGAGTTGAACTTCTGTCAGCCAGTAACCAACCAAGTGCAAAACAAGATAAACAAGATGGATATCATGTAAAAACACAAATTCTTTATTATAAAGTCAGTCAGCATCTTACAGTAAGGGTGAAAACACACACACACACACAGATAAGCCAAACATCAGAGCGAGGCTCACTCGCGTTGCATCACTGCTGCTCAATAATGCATCACAAGACCTCCAACTCTCAGTTCATATCTCACTTATATTTCAAGGAAAAAGGAAATAAAAAAGTTTCCAATGAAGTGAAACTAAGTTGTCACAAGGAAATGGCATCATACAGTACTGAGTAAAATGTTTGCAGAAGTGACTTCATGTTGTTTTCTCAGTTGCTGTGAAATGTACAGTATATCACCAGTGAAACCAATTTCTGTGAAGTGACACAGGATGAATCATCAAAGAACGGCTGCAAGCCCCAATACAAAAGTTCTTCTTTCCTCTTTTTTTTTTTTTTAAAGGTAAACCCTGAATAATTAAACAGTGGTTTTCTGGGGGGAGACAGCATGAGAGGCACCCACTAGCCTTCCAGTGTATCAGTCTCTCAACCCAAAGCGAAACAACTGCATCAACTTCCAAACAAACATGCATTTCTGTTGATGGTTCCCTGAGGCAGGGCTACTGCTAAGAGTGAGACGGAAGGAAATACATAGACAACGCATCCACAAGTCTGGGTCTTGTGTGTCTGAATATGTGAGTGTACATGTCAGTCTGTCAAAGTCTGGCTGTCAAGGCAGGATTTTTTTAACAGATTCTCTGTGTGCCCTGTGGATTCTCTCCATGTTCCTCTGGGAGTGTGTATATATGGGTGTGTGTGTGTGCCCTCTTGTTCTCACCAGTATCTGAATTTTGAGCCCAGGGTAAAGTAGTGAGCGAAGAAGTTCTTCTGTGGTGGGATGGGCCGCTCCAGTCTGAAGAAAGTGTGGTGCTCCACACAGGCCTTCCACAGGTTTTTACAGGCCCGATAGTTCACCATGTTGAAACCCAGCAGCGTCTCCCGGGTCTCAGTCTGCGTGCGGGGAGGAGGAGACAGCTGTTAGTGGGACCACCGAGCAACATTTTGGCATTCAACATGTGAGGTGACAGTGGTTGACCAGTATTCAGCCAGTTTATCTAAATGTAACAGTAATGCAAGTAAAGATATATACATGCAGTAAAGATAGGCAGTGTGTAGATCAAAATTAAAGTATGATATAATAAATCACAACGTTTTAAACTAGGCCAAGACGATTATGCCTTTTATTATATTAAGAAGTTAATGTAACAGGCAGGTTGTGTACATATACAAACATATGTTCAAGGCCAGTGCAGCTCTCTAGATGCATTCAGGGAGGAGGCCGAGAGAAGAAATGGGAGACAAAAAATGAAAATAAAATAACTGTATCATTTAACTGCGAAATCTCATGTAATAACTAAAATGTTCTTATACTGTATAGACAACAAAGGCTTAAATGTTGTAGGGCAATGTAAGAAGGATGAATGATGGCCATGCAGAATAGAAAGAGATCCATGTGTCAAACAAGGGATACAGGACGCAGTGGGGGATTAAAGCAGAGTCAACCAGGACACAGACAGCAGGGGGTTAATCTGACACTGATTACACACACACGTGCAGACACAGCCCAGTTAACATCTTCAGGGTATCTACAGTATATACACACATTTACAGTATGTACAGAAACACACAGACAGACAGACACAAACAGACACTTTATCTGTTCGCAAACAAGACACAATTGTGGGAGGGCGGTGGTGGTTAATAAGTGTGTCTGTGTGTGTGTGTACACCTACCGCCTCTCTTCTCAGCTGGACGAAGAACTGTTTGCACTTGAAGGAAATTTTCACTATTTTCAACCTGGAAGCAGGAAAAAAAAAAAAGAAAAAAGAAAAAACAGAAGTTAGTGTCTCCATAGTTAATGGACCTGTATTGAGACACTGACGTTACATTTTTATTAGCTAAATGTCAGTCATTGAACTGTGGAAAATGTCAGGAGTAGGCAGTGTAAAAATCTTGAACAAATGTTATTTTGATCATTTTGTTATAATAAAAAGGAATCAAATCATACAGCACTTAAAAAATCATAACATTGTTTTACTCTAAAATAGATGAACAATGTGTTTTGGGCATTTCAATAAGCATGCAAAATAATACAGTAACACAACAAAATGGTGTCATGTACTTGCTCGACGGAGCCAAGCAGCGTCACGCCTGATGTTTCACATTATGATCAGTGCTTTTTAATTTCATTATTTGCTGAACGGTGCTCCTCCTAATAGCCGTGGCCAGTTATTGTGATAATACTTGATGGTTATTACCAGTAACATTAAGGTAATCATTGATGCTTTTAATTATGCCTTTTTGTTCCCCTTGAATTCACTTTAAGGTTATTCATCTTATTCTACAATGCCTGGAATATATATTCTGTATCAGTTTGATCATTAAAGCTATATGATGTTTAGTGAAATATTTAAACCCAGAACGTTTTTCAGAAACAACCAAAAACAAAGTATATCTTTGGGGCTATTTTTCACAGATGCAACTAAGTATCTAGCTGGCTATGCAGGAAGATAATGTTCTTAGAAGTAAAATATAAATATCTTTTGTCACGCAAAGGTTGAAGCTTAGCCATACTCTTGCTTCAGTCCACCACATTCAAAGCCCTATACAGGTGAGCTGAAGATTTCATTACTGGCAGTGTAGATAGAAAGCACGGCAGGTCCAAACTTCTCTTTCACAAATCAATAAACAGAATAGAAAGGCACACGCTGTTCTTTGAGTAAGCTGTCACATCCCAACTGTTCATTTAACCTCCGACCCACTCCTCCTTCCATAGCTGGAGGGTGTGGGTTACAAGAGTATGACGAACTGGAGTCTCCTAGCGGTTCATCTTTTCTCATCAATCTGTCTATTATCCAGTCATGCGTCTAAAGAGGAAGAAATGGTATAAAATAATGTTTGAATCAGAAGACCACACACGCATGGCCACAGTAAGAGGTCTGCTGATGAGCAGCAGAGTAACATAATCCCTCCCTAGAGCTCTGTTGCTGCTGTGACTCATCGCTCCCTGCTAAATATATTTTACATACTTACTCACACACACTTGCATGGACAAACACACACACACA
>NW_023340095.1:6772626-6773305 GCF_004916995.1 Morone saxatilis | reverse complement strand
CGTACACACACGTACACACACACGCTTAGGCAGAGTGTGAGTCATGTCCCATCTAAGTGTGGCTCATTTGTCAGGCTGCTGTGGACAGAAATAGGAAAGAGGCAAAAGTCTAAATGTTTCTCTCTCTCACTCTTGACCCTGCCCTTACTCTATCTTACAGTTCAGTTTAGAACAAGAAATGAAAAAAAAAGTGACAAGAAGAGACACTGTGAGAAGTGACAGGACTAAAGCAGGCGTAGAAACAGTGAGCCTTTGTTAAAGAGAGGATGAAAAAAGAAGAAAATCAGGGAGTATGGGGTTGAGAGAAACACATGGTAGTGGACAGCTGCTGGGGACACCACTGTTGGTCTCTAAATTTAGCTCAACTGACTAGATACTTAAGAGGGCTTTGCATTGATTTACATTCATTCCATGAAGACTTCTCCTTACCCTGACCAAAAACCCAAGTCTTTACCATAAAAAATTTCACGGTTTGGCTTTTTGTCCCAAATGGTAGGCGAGTCCCCAGAGTTATGGACTGGGTCCCCACAATATCAGTAATACAAAATCCTTCACTCCACAAACCCTACATGAGTATGCACTCAAATTTGTCTTACCACAAACATCTTACTGTTGTCAGACATTCAGTGACGTTCACGCACATACACACACCAGCTGCTATGTGCATTTGGTCAGGGGG
>NW_023340095.1:6760343-6772601 GCF_004916995.1 Morone saxatilis | reverse complement strand
TATGTGTGTGTGTGTGTGTTAAGCCTACACACGAGTGAATTATCTTCCGGAGTTACAGGGATTTGAGTAGTTACTATCCCACCCCCGGCACCCATTAACATTTAGCCTCCCACAGTGCAGCAGCAGAGTATGGGAGATTTCCAAGAATCAATGCTTTGGAGAGGGAACGGGAGCAAGAGACATAAACAGTGACAAGAGTAAGTGAATTAGACAGAAAGAGTTTAATAAAGGACACAGGGAAAAGGAGAGCAGGCAGATTTGATGTATATAATGTTTCCAGGAAACCTAGTTTAACACGAAGGCCCCCCTCCCCTCCGCTAGAAAAATCTGGTGGAATCATCTGCATAATTCTAGAAAAGATCAACTCAGGCTTAAACATTAATATGCCATGTCATAATCACTCTGCGAGAGGTTACCAAAATATTACACAGCGTATTTCTCAGCAAAAAGGGTCCCTGGAGGCAGTTCAAGTGGAGCTGGCAGGAGACTGATGGACAGAGAGGTGAGTTTGTGACAAGAACATGCACAGTTTGATTCCCCAGATCAGAGGAAATCTGGCTCTCTAGTTTTGGAACCACAGAAAGCAACGCAGCAAAGTGTTCATCTGTTCTGGTGTAGCTGCTAATAGTGACTGTGTTTTTTAGTATGAAAATATCAATGGATATGTTGTTTTCTTTCTAGCAGTGCTCTGTTTCCCATCCACAGTTCCACTCATTCACACCTGAGAGCTGCCAGGTTTTCTGTTGTTGGCCACAGAGTAGCTTCACTGAAACAGTTGGTTTTCAGCAACCTTGTTTTTGGGCTTTCAGCAGGTGTAACTGAAACTGCTGAACTTCCAAGCATGTCTTGAATAAAAAAAAACTGCAGTTTTGTTCGCAGGTACACGTTGAAAAAGCCTGTATGTTTTATTTTTTATCCCTTTCTGATGATATTTTTCTCTCCAACCAATTTCCCACTTGCTACCTAACAAACTACAGATTTTGCGTAAAAAGCAGCAGCACCTCTCCCACTGCCCCTCACTTCCGTCCCACAGGGTTTAGTACTTGGTCCTGTCCTGTTCATCCTCTTCCTGCTCCCCTCTCTGTGATTTCATCTGTTTTCATTGCCTCCATTTCCACTGCTGTGCTGATGATTACATATCCACTAAATCCATCAACACTGCAACTCACTCCACCCTGACCAACTGGCTCACTGAAATTAAATCATGGATGCAAGCCAACTTTCTAAAACTGAACTGTGACAAATCTGATATGATATCATTGGTCCCAAAGTTCTCACCAAAACCACCCACAACTTCTGCCTCTCCCCACACTCTAAGTAATCAGAAAAACACTTTGGTTCGGTAGTTTCACTTTTTGGTTCTTACTTTTCATGGCTACTTACTGGATTAAGAATGGCTGAAATAAATCTCACAGAAACACTAAACACTTGTGTGTGTATATCACTCACCATGGGAAATAGTTGATCCGTACCCTGTTCTTGTAAACAACAATGCCGGCAGACATCACCCCAATAAGAATTTCTGTGTTGCTCTGGTCCTGAAGAGAGGGTAACAGAGTATGTGAAGGAGACACACAGAGTACAACAGTGAAAAAAAAAGGACAAAAAGACAGCAAGACATTTTTGGATTAGCTTCCTCACTGCTACAAAACAAGCAGACGTTGCTGAAAACAGACAACCTGCCTCAAACAAAGAGCAGAGATCGGTGATACACTGAAAGAAAGCCACACAGGTGGAAATAAGAATCTGTGTTGGACAAGACCAGAGTTTGTGAGGAGCCAGGGTCCAATAAACATCTACAGTAAATAAGAGAAGACCTTTCAACATGTTGAGACTTTTGTCCTAATTGATTATCTAATTTAGAAATGTAATTTTATACAGTATTCACTGGACATCCTGCATGTGCAATGTGATACTGATGATGACAGAGTGCTGAAACATGTTTGTCTTGTGCTGCTTTATGCAGAAAACAAAATTGATTTTCTTAAAGTTTTGATACACCGAATCAATAATCATGAATTGCCCTAACTGGAAAACCAGCCTGGAGCTGGTTACACTATTAAAGGAATGGCCTTTATATTTCTTCAAAGTATACACTGCATACTTTTGATTTTATGTACATTAAGGTTGAAACCAAGTTAATGTCCCAATTCATAAAAGATTAGTAACACAATTTCCACTCCTCCGTGACATTATAGTGGATGTGAACATAGTTCTTATCCCTTCAACAGTCTTCAGCTTTTACTGTAGATTGAGATTCATGTGATGACTATTCAACAGAAATACATGAAATGACTTGGCTACGCAGCTACTATCTGTTGCTGTTTCAGTGAGAGCTGAATGCCAATGTGTGGTATTTCTACTGGATGTAGGCATCAACACAAACTGTACACACTGCAGCTCCTCCAACCTGTTCTCATTTCTCCCAGCGGCTCAAAAACAGTGTCAAATCAACCATGTTGTGACAGTGGGCTGCAGATTGGGACTTTATTCTATAAATTCTGATGCCACTGATTGAAGGTTGATATGGACTAAATTAGCTTGTACTTCTCAGGGTTTTTGTGGGGGAGAGGGAGGAGAGAGACAACTGGAGTGAGATCACAGATACGCTGACATGTCTAACAGGCCACATGGCTTGTGCTGGGAAAAAAAAAAAACACGAGGCACTAGACAAACAGAAACACAAAAACACAAACTGTATATAAATGTCTTTAACAAACACACACGCACCAAAGCAGACAAGTGTTAACAGTCGCAGAATAAAACCTTACTTACCCTTGCATAGTGCAGCTCTACCCCGTAGAGCTCCAGCGTGCGTGCTGTGTTCAGATAATTAAACTCTGACTGGGCAGGAGATAGACCACTGAGAGAGAGAAAGAGAGTGTGTGTGTTAAAGAGACATATGGAGAAGGAGAAGAGAAAGGGAAGGGCACAAAGGCAAACAAAAGAAATGGGCGAACAGAGATATGAATGACAGCAGGAAAAAAGGTTGGTGGCATATGTCATAGTGCATCATAATGTATGTGTGGGAGTGAGTTTTCTTACATATTTCTCAAGAAAATAAAAAAATATTTGACTATTTTGTCAGTTCTAAATATAATGCACATTGTTGGCAGAATTAGTGTGCTTTTACTGCAACAAAAGGCGTCATTATTACAATATTTGACATGACAGTGGCATCAACAGCCTCTTTATCTGGACATATAGTAATCTTTGGCATCCAATTCATTTTTGTGTCAGTTCCCGTGTATCTGTACATGTATTTGAATGTGCTCGTTTGTGTGTCTCAGTGTACCTGTGCTGCTGGTGATGTTTGGAGACCTCTTTGTGGAAGTCCTGTGGGGGGTTGGAGACAAAGCAGTATTCCGACAGATATCCTGCTGTATGCTCCGTTTCATTGTAGTCCCCCAACTCGGCTACAAAGAGAGCGAGAGAAAGAAATATTGATTAATATAATGTAAATGCATCAACACTCTATGCACAGATAGATAGATAATGAGCTAACAATAAGGATGACAATCATGCTGCATGATTATCCCTTTCAAAAAAGGATTCATTGAATTTTTGTATCATAAAGTAAGTTATGCTGGAGTGAATTTACCTACTGCTGGAGGATTGGCTGAAAACAGCATATGTCATTTCTGTTACATACCCATATCTATCTATCTTCTTAATTTTGGACAGTCGACATTTCAACATCTTATAAATTAGGAGATTTAACAACTGTTTTTTTTATACCAGACCACTGAGGTTAAGGATTTGGCTAGGTTTAGGCACAAAACACATCTTGGTTAGGAGTTGTTTATGAATTATCACAACATCTACAGACAAAGCGAAATGTTACAAATACTCTATTAACTCTATTACTCCATAATCTGTAGGCGGACAACCCAAATAAAGGGTTACCGAAAACATGTACTGCTAGAGCCAAATAGCTGAAAAAAATGAAAACAATTAATTCAATTAAATAGAAAAAGTGAAGAGCAGCAAAAGTAGATATTGGTCATAAACATTTGCTATTATTCAAACTGGTGATTCCAACTTTTTCCAGCTTGTACCATTTTCTGTCCATGACCTGAAAAAGTCTGACAGCTTATTAGTGCCAGACCTGCCAAAATATGATAGCACTGCCAATATGGTCTATTGGCATGAAAACCATTTAGCCAGTGCTGGCAATATCTATCCTCACTGACAGATATCTTCAGGATATGAATGTCTGCATGCTTTGGCTCATTATTAACCGAAATAACACCAAACCAATGACATGCAGGAATTCTTCTGCACTTGTTAATTGGCCCTCTTTCTCTGCACGCTTTCCGCCATCTTATCTACTTTGGGTGTGCATTTGTTTTCATGGGAAAGCACTGAAATGACCGCAGTTACAATGGTGTAAAAAAACAAAAACAAATGAATCTTCACACCTTAGCTGTGAATTTCTCACAGCCTCTGACAATCCTCTTTTGTTAGGAAAGCATGTATTATCACTACAAGCACATAAAGGATAGAAACTGAATGTGATCTGAGTGTGAAAGCATATTGACAGCATCAGTTGATCATTTGTTTTTGAGCGTGCATGTGTTCGTGCCCTCGCAGGTTTTCAGGGCTGAACAGAGACACAACCCTTTTATAATGATATTATCAGAGCAGCTGAGCCGTCAGCGTGTGAACATGTATCAAGTTAGTCCAGGCCGATGCAAGAACTGTGTGTGAATATAACAAATATCTTAAAGAACATGACAAACTAAATAACAAGCATATTTAATTTGGAATTAAAAACTGTGCTTTGGCCCTTTTCTAATGAATGTATTTCATTTGGCAGATGGGCAGAGGCATTTAAATGTGGTTTAAAATAACAAGGATCAAGGATCAAAAATACTGTTGTTTTTTATAAAAAAAATGAAGAAGGGAGTGATTGCATATAACAGGCAGAGTGAAATGATTCCCAGATCTCTGGTAGCTTTCAGAGCGAATCCCCAAAGCCATTAGCTCAGTAGCTGGCGGTTGTGGTTCAAAAGCATCAATTCACTAAAGTAGTCCCTGGACTAACCTACTAGCCGGTAGCCTAAGCATATTGACCAACGAATCAATTCAAGCTCACCCGCTTATTGATGCGCACACAGCTCCAGGGAGGAATACAGTATGTAAAGTCAATACCTTACATCTGAGAACAGTAGGCTAGTGTTGGTTTTATTTTATGCTGATGCTTACTTCAACAAGGTCCGATATTAGGGCCAATGAAGCTGACAACCTGATCTCTCTTTATATATTCAAATTGTGATGTGAAATCTATACTCTGCTGTATACTGGCTCAAAGCGGAAAGGCTAGCTCGGGATCAGGCTCCTTATAATTATGCTATTGACCAATTAAGCACAAACAAGGCATTCAGCTCTCCATTTGTGATGATGGATTTACAGGCATTGGGGGTAATTTAGTCCATGTGTGTTTGCACACAAATGTGTGTGTGTGTGTATATTAACAATTAACTGTTTATTAACAGCAAACATAACTGTATGTTTACCACCACAGTGAATATCAATAAATTAACACAAGAAACACTATGGAACTCAGTGAATACCAGCTTGTGTTTGGTGATGCAACATTTGAGATAAAGCTGAATTACACAACCCCACATCTACTGCTTTAAAATAAACAAAAATGTGTCATTTCAAGATTTATTTATTTTTTACCAAAATGCCTTATTTCTGAGGGAAAGCGTTGCTATGGTTATTGGACAGTTGGTCAATTTTAAACAAGGATTTAGGTCTACTGGGTGGGATTTGTTGTGTTTTGAAAGTGCAAGCTTTTACACGGGATTTAGCGTGATCAGTGCTGGCACTTGGGGTCGAGCTAACTGAATTAGCAGCATAGCAGCTGCTTCAAGCCGTTTTTCCCAAAGCAAACATTTATCTTCATAATCTGGGCTGGCACTGAGCGAAGTGACAACATGGACCTAGCTACAGAGTGTGTGTCTGTGTGGGTAAAAGCAGTAGTGTCATGATGTTGGTAGTCTAGGCCAAATCTCTTCTCTGACCTATATACCGTAGCAGTGCAAATTCCCCGCAAAATATGCCAGAGAGGTGGAGGACAGAGAGAGGGAGAGAGGAGAGGGGGAAGGGGTTTAGGAGTGTGGAAAAAAAAGGGATAAGCAGAGAGGGATGAGAAAGACTAAACAGAGATAAAAAGAAAGAAACAGACAGAAGGATAAACAGGCTTCACGCAAACAATGAGCCGCAATAAAAGAGAAAGAGCGAGTGAGACAGACAGACAGACCAGTGTGTCAAGAGTCATTATTCACATGACAGAGGGGCCCAGTCAGCATTTAACCCAAACGCTAAATCACAACAGTAGATGAGATTACCGCTGAGGCTGAACGTACACTGGCACTGACTAGTCTGTAGAAATGTTTTTTAAACTCTGGCTTTTAGAAAAATGTAGGCAAGGAACAACAAAAAGGGAAGTAGATCATTTATTGCGTTGCCTGAAGCAAAATTTTAATACCGTTTGAAACAATATCATCTAGATCTAGTAAATTTGATCAGACATTCCATCTAAAACATTTATTTATTTGTCCTTTAGTCAATAAATAGAGATGAAATAAAGGATAATACATAGCTGCCATTGTTCTAGCGTATTTCCACTTGGTCGATAATGGGGATTTTTGACTAGTCTCGACTGTAAAAAACCGAACCACAATCACATTGAATATTTATGTCACTGCAAATAATATCAAATATCACTGCACAGCTTAATTGAATCCTAATGGCTTCAGAGCACCAGCTATGAAAGCACTGGAACAACCACAGTCATTACATTTAACAGTGTGTGTAGCTAAAGAGAGGCCTAATGAATTGCCTTTCCATCAGTATGTAGAGTGGATGTATCCAGGGAGCTTTAGGAGCTACTTACATTGAACAGCATAGGACGCCAGCAGTGCGGCTGTGTTGTGTGGACAGGGCAATCTGGAAAGAACCACATACAGATATTGAGTTTTGGATCACTTGTCGTTGATAATAACACAGCAATAAAGAAATGTAAAAATCATCGACATTATTTTTCTTTTATTTGAAGAAACAAAGAGAGTTTAAAGTATAATATACCATTTATGTTGTTATATTAAATAACTACAATACAGAAACTGAGTAGAAATAGTTTTTCAACCACACGCAAGCAAACCAACAGTTATGGCTGTGTTTTCGCTTTAGTTTTTGAACAGACTGAAGTTATTTTGATACTTTTAGATCCATATATGGCAGCTTTGAAGCATCGACTCATGTCTTTATTTTTGTTACAAGCTTAAGGCGCTGCACAGCTGCATGCAATTTACTTATTCATTCACACATTCGACCTGCTGCAACTGAAAGCCAGACCTTCAATCAAGTTACCTCAGCGACTACGTTATAAATACCATGGGTATTACGCTTAACTGCAGGATTGAAATTGCTTGCTTTCTTGTATGTGTATGTATATACACTTATATTTCCTATAGTCACACACCTCTTTAGACCCACTAACGCTCTCCTATATTACATTACATACCAATTATAATACAGTGAGAATTATTCTATTTCAGAAGCTCTTTATGCGGCAAGACATACTCACCTTCCAGTTAATATATCCTGCTTGATCTGGAGGAAATATTGGTACCTGCAGGGGGATGACACACCACCATTAGGACAAAAGGCCAGCGAACCATTACCTCTGTTTAAATTGAATATAATATGATGTAAAGACAAGCAGCCAACAGATGCCTGTCGGTCACATTATAATGGTGACAATTCTGATGGAAGTGCCTGTTATGTAAAATCAATAGACACCCTTTAGCAGAGGCTTCTGTTTAATTACAATAAAGCTCATTTGCCATAACATAAATAATACAGATTTCTTTTAGAAATAGATATTCTTCATCATTTCATAACATATATCCTGTATGAACTGAATTTAAAGGAGAATGAAAATATAATCCCACTACTAGCAACACTGAGCCATTCGTCATCCTAGCTCTTGCTATCAGTACTGCTAACCCAGTGTCGTTGTGCACTACCCCACCAACGTCATAAACGTAGTCCAGCAGAGCTATCAGGACTGTGTGTTGGTTGTGACTTGAATTTACAATTCACCAGATCAGCATGTCGGACCCAAGCCTCACTATTCACTGTTACAAGCTGTATACAAAGTGTTATTAGGGCTCAGGGAGCGAGGCCATGGCTGAGAGGCTGAAATAAACACCAGGCAGAAAGGCGATATGGTGTTGTGACGCCTACCCTGTATGTTGTTTATGTAGAGCGCAGTGGTGCAGACCTTATGTTTGCACAACTGTGGGTTGGAGTCCACATTAAGGCCTTGATACCAAACATACTGCTTTCTTATTTTTCTTTAATGAGGTTGCATCAACTAAAAAATGAAGCTCTGGTCCTGGGTATCCATTGGCAATGATTAGATCCCTCTTTTCAGTAAACCTATTTTTATATGATTGTCTAGTTCACTTAAGATCTAAGGAAAGGAAATACATTTATTTTTCATACACATACAGTATACAGTATGTCCCTTCTTCCACGATGAGCTCTGGTACATTATGTCTCCTATTTTCAGCTGTGTGTGGCACTTAGACACTAAATAAATCACAACAGACATGTTCAATTAAACTCAACAACTAGTACATTTAGATATATATAGAAATAATTCTTAAAAAAGATTCAATAGTTTTCTTTTTCAGTAACACACACCCAGCAAAGCCATTTCCACTTCCAACCTTCTGCTCACCAAGATCATTGCTCCATATTTCTGAATGAAACAACATAAATACACCAGATCATGTATGATACATAAGTCTAGAGTTGTGGTAGTGATCCAACACTGAACTATAAATCAAAATATAGGCCACCAGAGCCAGGTTAACACCTGGAAGTATAAATCCAGCCTAACACCTTCCATCAGATAATATTGAGCAAAACCTTTCTTACCGCGTGTATTCTTCCTGAAGTTTATTGGGGTCTGTCACAAAGAATTTGACTCTGAAGCTCAAGTTATGGGGAGACCCTCCTGGAAAAATGATGACGGAGAGTTAGAGGGGAAAACACAGCATGGCAGATCTGATGGCGACAACATGTGCAGCTAGCTACTGTGATTAACTTTGAACGTTAATCTGAGAATGTGGGAAATATTAATTTATATTATGATAATGTATATGCTGTAAGCAGGGGGTTACGCAGAGTGTCTTGTAAAAAGAAAACACCTGAAAACACAAAGTTTTAATTCAGGAAATCAGAAGCCAAAAGTTTGAAAGCTACACTGACTGACACACTGACATCAATCGGTATAAACGACTCAAAGTGTAAATTACGCAAACCTACAAATACAAGCACACCAGTCTAACTCCATGTGTAAAATACAACATCCTGTGGTTATTCCTCAATGAATCAGTCGCTCAGCATAAAAACAAGAGTTGAAACACAGTTCAATCATTGCTTGAGGATGACTGCATTTCTCACTAGGGCTACGTCTTAATTGTTCTACATGTTACAAATTCTATTACTCATTATCAGAAACAAAATAAAAAGAGCGGGGTTGAAATTAAGTTTAATCATAGCTTAAGGCAGATTCAGAATATTAAATCACTCTCAGTGTGGACTGAAGACTTTTGCTTGAGGACGTTTAACTGTCACTGAGGCTGGACTGCAGACTGTTGCTTCAAACAGCTAATACATCTTGAAATTGAGTGTATTAAATGCTGATTCCTGAAAATGACTTGGACTGGTTAGTGAAGGTGGTACGTTGTGGATTTCACCTACTTTTTAACTGTTTCCTGATGGGCTTGTTGGGATCGAGCCAGCGCTGTAAAATATTGATTGAGAGACACTTAGAGACATCGTCGTGCTTCAAGAGCATGAATACACACAACCTAAATTATTCACACACACCTGACAGAAATACTCAAACACTGTGCACGTGGACAAAAACACACATTGATATACTACGCACACTACACATACACTCAATGCACATTTTAGATAATTATTTACAGTTGTGATGCATCTGATTTTATTTTACTGATCCAAATACAGAGCATCTCTAGAGTAGGCAAACACATGTACACACGCACACACGCACTTTCCTGTAGATCAGAAACATCATACTGACTGCCGTATCTAAGGAGTCATCAGCCAAGTGCAGGCCAAAGTAGTCTCTCTCAGTCAGCTCCAGGTGCTTAAAGACAGCATCCAGCAACACCTGGCCATGATCCGATTTCTACAGAAAAAGGGAGACAGAAAACGCACAATTAATTTAAATTGGCAAATCAATTTAAAAAAAAAAAAAAGGAAGACAGACAAATGGGATGCATTGCTTTGCACAAAGCTCTCTGATTCGCGTCCTTGCCTCCTTACTGCTCCTGGACTCCTCGTGTGAAAGGTCACAGGAGACACAGCGAGGGCATGTGAATGAGAGGGGAACTGATTAAACCATATCCTGTGCCATATTAAAGAGAAGACTGAAGCACTGTGCTGGGACTCGTCACACAAAGAAATCCCTTTTCCCTCCGCTAAATAATTCAAACACTCACATTGCTGCAGAAACATTTCCCCCAAGTTAAAATTCATGTGTGATTCACCTAAGTTGAGCCTTATCTAATATCTTTTCTAACCACGTGGGGAAGAACATGTATAAAGAATTAAGCTGATGCATGCCTGTGGGCTACTCTCGTATATTTATCTATTTCGCTACATGGTTTGTTCAGTGACCGTGTAATGTCATCTGACATCTTTCTAGCAAATGGAGCAGTATACGTTATATAGTTCTAAGAAAAACACGTTAAACGGTGACAGCATAAAAGTTTAGCACAACATCTTACAAATATGCTACTTACACTCATGGAATTATGTTTTCTTTTTCTCATTTTATATGGGCAAATCTATTCAATCATTATTTCTGCACTGAGGATACTAAAAAGGAGTGACTCCTGACAGGGTTTGGATTTCCTTAAGAGGACAGAAGCAGGAAACACATACACAGAGGTACAGAGAGAAAAAAGTACGTAGAGAAGTGCTCACAGCCATTAACATATAGATGTAATAACATGTCAGTTTGTTTAAATGTGATCTAATTTCCAACATTCAACTGCAACATTTGGTGACTTGGATTGTTGTTAATTAAACAATGTCAATGTCATTTACATAGAGAAACACTAAAGATACAATGATTTATGTTGTGCTGCAATGACAACATCATTGAATGAATGAATATGAAGTTGTATGAAAAACCTTCAGCAAGTTTTCCCAACAATTCAAGTTTTTGTTCCCTTTAACTAACTGTAAACAGATCAATGAAAACTGTCATGAGGCAACACTTCTCAAAAAAAATAATAATAATAAAGCGCCGTGGTAAAGAATAAAGGAAGAACTGACAAAGTTCAACACTGAAACCACAGTCTGTCTGTGGTCAAGCTTGCATAATTGAAAGAGGAACACTTAGAAAAAGAGGTTGAGAGTTCAGGAAGATAATTAAATGTGCTTTAACATGATTAGGCAACTTCAGATTTACAGGTCCTGTTTTCAGATGTCTACTGCAAAGGCTTTAGAGAGGAAGTGCTTAGTGCTGCTTCGTGACGTATGTTTGCCCATAATTCCTGTTGGTTATAATATTTTTTTTTTACTCACAAACTTGAGTGAATGTAGCTAAAGCGCTGTTAGAATCAAAAGTATGGGCCTTACAATGTATACACCCAGTTACCCAGTTAAATCCAGTTATCAGAACCAATCTTCTAGAAGAGGAATTGAAGATGAAAGTGAAACTGAACACATTGTATGTACCACAGTGTGTGTGTGCAAGCGGTTTAACAGTGTAATGAATGCCTATAATGTACATTTTGAGTGTCTTTTGTTCATTTTAAGAACAAATGGATCATTATTGCACCCAGTAGGTTAAATGTCATAATAACTGTAGGAACAGTGGCTGAACAAAAATGAAACGTAGGTTGTATTAAAAGCAGGAATTTCCCTTAGACGGGGAAACAGGAAGAAGAGAGAAGAGGATGAGAGGGATGAGTGGCTAAACTAAGTGAAAAAAGGGTGAGGAATAATTTATTAAACAGTTCATTAATATCACATCGTTTCATGAGAGAGTGGGAAGGGCGAGAGGATAAACTGTGGGACAACAAGTGGAGCAGAAATTCACACCTGATCCTGCCACGACTTAGAGAGAGAGAGTGTGAGTGTGTAACTCCATCAGAGCTCCCATGGGAGAACGAACACACACACACACAC
>NW_023340095.1:6760071-6760265 GCF_004916995.1 Morone saxatilis | reverse complement strand
ACACGAACACACACACACACACTGCTCTCGTCCACCTCTCCCCTTTACCCTGGTGACACACTTTTACAGCCCAGCATGTGAGGGGAGGGGGACGAATGGAATGATAGTTGACAGTTGACATGTTGACATGGCAGCCCTGTAGGATCACCGGCAGTCTTTTAGTGCTCTGTGTGCGTGTCTGTCTGTGTGTGTGT
>NW_023340095.1:6758982-6759971 GCF_004916995.1 Morone saxatilis | reverse complement strand
GTGTGTGTGTGTGTGTGCTAGCAATATACTGCTGTCAAAGCCTTGGTAAGTGAGTCGCCTCTGATGCTCCTTTGTTCCCTTCTTGCTCACTTCCCTACAACTTCAATATCGAGTTTAAATGAAAAAAAAGAACAAAAAGTTTTTTTGGTTTTTTTTTAAACACGTACATCTCAGTACAAAAAAATCGTATGCTGCTGTCTATTGAAGTGTCCGCGAAGGGATTCTACTATATCTGATAAAAATAGACAAACAGCCTCCCTCAGGACAACAAGTTGGCTGAGTTTGAAAATGTTTCAGATTTATACTAAGCTGGTAACAAAAAGTGTATCTATAAAGGAACATTTTCTTTCAAAATGGTTAAAACTGAAAATGTTGGTGTTGTCGAGAAGCACAGACCTTCTCGGGTCACATTTGAGGCATGAGATCTCTGTCGTCTGACTGTCAAGTGATCTGATTTTAAGAATCTTAACTTGGTGCGCTCACTTTAAAAATTGCGTAAAACCAACTGAGCTTTTAAGTAGGGATCAGCTGTTCCAAAGCAGTCAGAAACTACTTGTGTGTGTACAGAAAATATCAGACTAGCTGTCTACTGACGCTCTGACGCACTAGTTGACTGAATACACATGATAAAATGTCACAAAAACTGATCAACAACTCATCATCAACAACAACAAGGGTGCTGGACTAACAAAGTAACTGAAAAGTGTAATGATTTTGCAGACTGGGGTCAGAGAGACAAAATGAGGGAAAAAAATTGAAAAAACATGCAAGCCTCTAATATGATGTTTCCCCAAGTGAGGCTATTCATAGACATGTCTGAGAGGCTGTGTGTGTGAGTGTGAGTGTGTGTGTGTGAGTGTGTGTGTGTGTGTCCCTACTGCTTCCCCTTTGTATGAAGCGGCTTTTCAAGCTGGATGTGGGAGCCCTCTGTGCACTTTTTATACTGTGCTCCCAGGAAACCCATCGCCAATGTGTGTGTGTGTGTGTGT
>NW_023340095.1:6729295-6758930 GCF_004916995.1 Morone saxatilis | reverse complement strand
TGTGTGTGTGTGTGTCTGTGTATACATGTGTGTGTGCCTGCTAGCCTCTTCTGGTATTCTAAAAGAAGGAGCACGAGCAAACAGCCGTACACTGTTAAAGCTGATCGGTGGCAACATGAATACATGTTCAAACGCACTTTTATACGTTTTTACAGATTATTTCTCTGAACTTTGACACAACAGCAAACTCCATACTGTGGGTAAAGTGTGGCACATACTAAAGGAGAGACCAACAAAGAAAAAGAGAGAGAAAGAGATGGGGAGAACAACAAATGACTGAGAATAAGTAAGAGGGAGACAGAGTCATAGAGACACAGAGAGAGAGAGAGAGAAAGAGAGAGAGAGCGAACAGGGAGAAAGAGAGAAAGGGTGATTGACGATGCGGTTGTGTAAGACAAACGCTCTTTGTGTTGATCTTCATCAGTCGAGCAGCAGCACTGACTGAAATAGTGTCTGTGTGCGTGAGAGAGAAGAGGGAGTCGTGGGTGATAGAGCGCAATCAGGGCACAAGAGACTGGCTGAGAGAGAGGGAGAGAGAGAGAGCAAGAGAGAGTGATGCTCTCATAAGTTTTTCACCCTGAGGGTTTATCCAAAGTGTTACAGGGAAAAAGACCACCAAACATCAAACGCACTGGACGGAGCAAGGGGAAAATCCCAGTGTTTTTTATAGCAGGTTAATAAAATAAAATAAAAAAAAGTGACATTATTTCCCCCACCCCTTGCTGAATGAGCTGCGTGTACGTGTTTGTGTTAAAGAATGATGGAAATTCAGGAATGCGTCAGGCAGCTTGTCCAGACAGGAGGAGAACTACGTAAAGGAGGAGTCGCCTTCCTCGGTTTCTCCCTCTGTGTCAAAAACAAACCTAAAATTCGGTAGAAAACACCTCCAAACAAGGGACAGCACAGTGAAGTCTCAATATTAACTTGTGTACTGCACACGGACACATTTAAATGCTTTATATGAAACGATGTTACAGCTGTGATGGAGCTGAATCTTGAGCTGACAATCATAGGATAACAGTTAGTGGACATTTTTCAAGGCTGCAAAACATCTTTTAAGTATCTTTTATCTACACTCATGTCCTCGCTAGCTCACTGATATTTGTAACCAAGGACTGGTGCTTGAGCAGTTTAGCAGAAAAGGGTTCAGGGAAAAGACAAGATCCTTTTAGTAGCTGCTCTAGAGCCTTCAATCTTATCAAAAGATTAAATGATTGAAGAATTGTAGAGCTCTACGATTCCATAACAACTGGGCAAACTCCATCTGCTGATCAAGATCATATGATCAAAAGACCCGCGAACAGCTACTAAAATAGAGCTTGTGGTCGTATTGTTCCCTTCAAAAGCCAGTCTTTGGGATTAACAAGTCAAACATACAGTATATTCCACTCGCAAATACCTCCCCATTTCTGGATAGAGAAGGCTCTACGCAAGCAAAATGCTCCCACAGCCACACCCATCCCACAACACAAACACAAATACGCTGAGACATTCTCTGCACTTTTCACACAAAGTCGAACTATAACACGTAATTAAAATAAAATTATTTTTCACAGAGCAGCTGTAGTATATACATTTGGCTCACCCGCTCACAGAGATGGCACGTTGGAGCATCTGTTATTAGGACTGTACTAAAAGTTTCAAAAAATACCTTGCCATGGTCTTTACATTGATGAGAAGAACATTTGCACATTTCAAAACTGTATATTTTACATTTTATATTTTACCTTGTGTATATAGATATATTTATATATACATTTATATATATTGTCTTAAATAATATTTGTTCTTAATATATCAAATATAATATATATATACATTATATATATTTGTTCTTAATATTTGTTCTTATATATACATAATATATATAATATATATAATTACACATTATATATATATATATATATACTATAATATATATCATATATATACACATTATGTATATATATATATATATATAGATATATATACTATTATATTATTATATACATATATTATATATTATCACATATTACACCATTTATATAATATACCATAATATATATATTCATATTATATATAATAATATTATATAATTATATATTATATATATATATATATATAGTACTAGTATAATCTATATATTATTATATATTCTATCTCATATTCTCCCCTGGGATTATTGACAGTATTTCTGATTCTGATTTGATAATTAAGAGATGGTGCGGTGTACACAGCAGTGAATGTAATGTGACTGAAATATTGACCCCTGGAATTACATATACAACCTGTTAAATTACATGTCAAAGAAAAGATATATGTAGTGAAAGGTATATGAGGAGAATGATATGTGGTTATGTTAGAGGGCCATGTAGAGCACTCTGTTAAAAGTTAAACGGGCACAGATTTCTATGTATTTCGCTCCTCATTCAAGAGTAATAACAGCCGCTTGCACGAGTTATTTATCCTTCGGACTCTCGCTGCTCTTTCTGCTCATTATTAAGCGCTTACTGGATTACCAATAGCTCTCGTTGACAGTCTGAAATGTTTATGTCATGTGTGTAGTGGTTACTATGGTTACATTCACCTGAAATAAATCCTGCTTCTGACCCTGATTTGTGGTATGTGGAGAGGTGGGTCAGTGGTGGGGCTGAGGCTTTTTATTAATTTACGTCATTTATCAAGCTTTCAGCTGCCCCAGATTTGCTTTACACCGCTATGGTTTACCAAAAAAGACATCCATCTAAACAAAGATCATCAATATCCATGTCCCCCCACCCGTACCCCCACCCCCAAACCGCCCCAAACACCACCACAAGCGCATCCGGGTTCCCATGACAATAAAGGTGACGCTTCTGTGATTTTCACTCTCGTAGAATCAAGGACAGTTGGCCAGGGAGGAGGATAAATGAAGTATTTGTTGCTCTGAGATGGCTGGTCTTTCCAGGAAGTTACTGCTGCTGCAGGGGGGTCTGGATCAATGACATGACAGGGACTGCAGAGACCGAGTCATTCATTCAGCAAGAAGCAAAGAGGAGCGGGGTGGGAGTCTGGGGCAGGAAGGAGAGCGGGCGAGAGGGAGAGAAAAGTGCAAAGAAGAATGTAAAGAAAGAAAATGGAGGAGATTCTATAAAGATGATTGTGTTAAAATAGAAAAATTAAAGTACTTTTACGATTATTTAAATAAACTAAGTTGTTTTTTATTTTTTTTAGGATTCATGACCACATTTCAGGGAGACGTTGTTATACCATAAGGAGAAATGATTTTGGCATGATGGAAAATTGAATTTTAATGGCCTTTTAAAGGTTTGAAAAAATGTCTTCATTTGAATACCCTCAAGTCTTCAGCAGGAAGGACAAGGAACGTGAAAGGACACTACCAGCTAAAGTGAACTTGGTGAAAAGAAGATACTCTAACATCTGCTTTCTTTCTTTCACAATAAAAGAAAAAAATTATGTTGTTATTATTTGTCAAGCACTCTTGAGCAGGCACAGTCATAATGTGGGAATATTTGTGTTTATTTCTCTAGATATATATGCATGCGTACACATGTTCGTGCCCCACGTGCTGAGCCCTGCATCAGACGACCCTCACACTTCACCAACAGGATGTGATTTTCATAGGGGATGTTTATTATAGGAATTGTATTTTTTTTACTCACAAAGGAATTTCCCTACTCACCACCGTCCAATAAACTCAGATCAAAACGACAGAGAGAGGCAGAGAGAGAGCGAGAGAGAGAACGAGGCAGAGAGAGAGACGGAGAGAGAGAGAGAGAGGAGAGAGAGGAGGAGAAGAGAGAGAAGAGAGAGAGAGAAGAGAGAGAATGAGAGGAGAGAGAGAGGAGACGAGAGAGGAAAGAGAGAGAGAAAAAAAATGAAATGTGTTATCACATTGAAGTGGACAGAAACTGTAATGTCAGGCACAAGTAACTTGTTCACACATTTTTTTTCCCCCCTCAAGGTCGTGACTTGCGTGTTGACCTGAATGCTTGTAAAACAGCATAAAAAGGTCTGACTGTATCTGCTCAAACCACTGAAATCACCTCGTAGGCCAGTGAGAATATTGAAGGCCGCTGTGACAATGGATTTATAACCTTTTATTTCGTTAGATATAACAGATGTGGGATGGTTTTTTTTTTCAAATTGCAAACATGTAGGAGACACAGGAGCGATTTCCCCCACCAATCTTAAGGTTAATTTGGAGGTGGGCTGAGTGGAAACTTTACAGTATACTGGGAAGTTGGAGGGGAGGGAGGGAGGAAGAGGAGGAGTCCAATAATGGTGCTCTATTCTTGTGTTTTGGGGTTATGCTTTGGTTAATGTTTATATAATGAGGGGGCTCACTCGTTTGCTCCTTCACTTTATGCCTGAATGAACATCCACATATTGGATTCATTTTGAATTTAAATGTTTTTAGAAATTTATCACAAAGAATGTAAGCATGGATTTGATTGGTTTTTCATCAACAAAGAGAGGGGGGAAAAAAGCAATTAATTAATGAGAATAACATTAAGTTGATTAGTAAGTATTAATGTTTGTTCAAGCAAGTTGATATATTCTATTATTATTTCATTCCAAGCCAAACAAATCATCAACATAGGGCAGATATTTGTATGTATATGGATTTAAAAGAGTTCCAGTGTTAAAAAATATAAAAAAAATGTTTGGGCCTAATCACTGTCGATAAAAAATGTTGATACTGCAACCTGAAAAAAGTTCCTATTAATGGGTTTTGTCACTCTTATTATTGTTACTTATTGTCATTTACTTACTATCTCATGATCTTTGAGGGCTTTGAGGGTGGAAACAGGAAGTACATCTGCTTATTTTGGTATTTTTGAACAGTTAGAAGTATGCGAATTAGCCATTAGCAGTTCCTGTTTGCACATTGCAAACGTCTACGTCAACGAGACAACTATCGCTGTTTTTAAACCTGATGGTTCTCAGGCAAGTTCTGGAGTTATAGGGAGTCTTTAAGGTTTATTTGTGATGGACATCAGAGGTTATGATTCTCCTGAGAAGTCACACTAAATCTATAAATATGCGTATCATTTCTGTGTGTTTAGATTTGACTGACGTTATAACTCCCATAACACCTTATGTCTCTCCCACCCGTGCCCCCTCTTTGGCTCTGCCGTGCCCCACTGGGGGAGGTGCGCAACACTGTTTGAAAACCTCTGTTGGTTTGCTCGATAATTATTCTGTTATTCTTATATGTGTAATCTCATGATTGTAGAACACAAAGAGAGACGGCAAAACAAGAAGATCACGATAGACTTTTTAGAGTTTTACAGGCATCCAAAGCAGCTCAGTATTTATCACTGACAGATAATTCATTGGATTTTCCCATTTGTGTCTGTCTTTTCTAATTCAGTTCATTAAAATTTAAAGTAGGATACTTAAAGACCAGGAAAAGCTGTACTTACGCTGACTTTGAACGCCTGGACAGTGTTGTCCAGCAGCAGTACGTTGCACACAACCTGTGTGTGCTGCCTGTCTCGCTCCAGCTCTGTCGCCCGGACATTGTAGGATCTGCCAGCAGGCAAGCGGAAGCGCGCGCTCATCACGCTCCTACCAGGGTCTGCAACAAGCCAACACACAGCAGAGAGGAGAAAATTAAGAGTGAGAGCAACAAAAGGTGAAACCGCAAACACACAGTGGGATCACAATGCTTATAACGTACATATAATGTATGTACTGTACAATTTACAGGTGTGTTAAGGTGAGCCACTGGAAAAGTCACTCTATAAAAAAAGAATACACTAAGCCAACGCACAGTGCGACATGATGCACTTAGTGAAGGCAGCCACACAGTAAGGCAAGCCTGTACAAGCAGGACGAAGCAGCAAAGACTGACTGCTTCATGAGAAAAGAATGTCAATGAGAAGGCAAGGTTCCCTACCAGGGGATGTGGAAACTAACCATCAGCACAGCACTAAAACTTCCAAGCTTCCACAAAATGCAATAAAATGAGAAAACCAAAGAGCGTAAAATATTTGCAACCCTCCTGTTGCATTATTTCAAAATGTGACCATGTTTGATCTTCAGTAGCAGGGAATAATTCAAGTTAAAGGTGAGTGAAATATGCATATAGAGTCCTTTCAGCTGTCTGGTTTGATTCGTAGAAGCACAGAACAGGTGCACTCGTGTGACCTTCATCTATTCAGAATTGATCAACAATTTGAATTTGATCATTCCATCATTAACATGCCTGGCAGGGGTGGCTGTAGTGATTGGTTGGTAAATGATGGCAGTGCAAACAGTGGCTGAGGGTGCCCTGTCTGCTCATCAGTGGGAATAAATAACAATAATTCAATCTGAAGCTGCTCCATTTAGAGCAAACCAAAGCCTGTTATAACCGAAACCACGTCTGACTGCTTTCCTTGTCTTCGTAAATTGGTCAAACTGGTCACATGTGGCTCGAATCCAAGTTTACACAGATTAAATCAAATGGGCTTTTATACTTTGCAGTATATCTTCAATCTGAAGCCTGACAATGAAGAATGATCTCTTTTTTACAGAAGAAATTATAAACTTTATTTACTGTTTCCCAGTCCTGGCCTATCACACATTCACTGGTATTGGCATATACTCTGTATTAACATTTAATTTACATTTATTTACACTTATTTTGACAATTTATGTTGGGTATATATTTTATTTATTCCTGAAAGGAATAGTTCTGCATTTTTTTACTAATTGCCTAACAGCGATTTAGAGTGGCAGGAAGTTACTGCGCCTGGCAAACAAAAAGTCTGGCACATAACCCACCCTAACACCACATTGTGTTGTTTTTTGTACAAGCTAAACAAACAAAGATATATTTAATCAGTGAACTTTAGAGGTGCTGTTAGGCAGATTTTGTTACCTTTGAACAGAGCCAGGCAAGCTGTATTCTTTCTTATTAGCTTACAATTAATATTAGTATAACATGTTGTCAGGATTATAGGTAAACGTAAAAAATATTGTTTATCATAAGAAGCTGGCCACTTGCTCTCAACCAAAAAAAGTTCAGAAGCAAATTCTTTGTGACAAATAGCTCCATCAGAGACACCATGTGCACTGAGAGGTTCACATGCCAGCTCTTTCTGTTTTTGTGTAGTTGCAGCAGTGTTTTCATCTTTTAGACTTTGTTGGGGAACATATGCCATTGCAGTGGGATTTGTGCCCTCCCTGTCTACCTCCTGCTTTTTTTATTCTTGGGTGATCTATCTTGACAGGAGACATAATAACCCCACATGGGTCATGGTCCCGTCATCCGGAGCTGCTGTATTTGTAACGATGGCTCTGTGTGAGCGTATCTGTGTGTATACAGAGCATATATGGAGGGCTCTCTGCGTGCCTGAGCTGCTTGTCACTACACATCAGCACAAACCTCCCATGACCACTGGCAGATGGTGTGCACACTGTGTATGTACCCACACATATATATATAGCTATGTGTGAGGCCACTGCTAACAGCAGCAACAGCCCGCCTTCTCACCTCCAGACATTGAAGCTACACACAAAAACACGAGATACATCTTTAACAGGTGGTTTTTTTGCACAGTCGATTATTTCTTGTATGTGTTGTGTGATTGTCTCTTTAACACGTTATTCTCACTCAACAAAATATGAAGGAGGAAACTTCCAGAAAGCACAGTAACAGTCTTTATTTAGGAGGACTTTCTGAAGCAGTCATGAGGAAAACATGGGACATGTATTATGCATAACTGTGTATTTTATTGAAACATCTCTATAAGTTTAATATTCATAACTTTGAAGTACTATTTTGAAGTAATCTGTGAAAACCAATACTTTCTACTCATTTCTCAACATTTTTTTTATGTTTTACATAACATCTTTTTAAAAGGAGCGCCGGTTTTACACATCCATGTTTTATAACTGTACTTCTTATCATGAGAAAATGGTGCTACATCTGTGGCTTTACAGCAGTTTGGAAAAAATAAAACGTCACCAGGGTTATCTCGGGTTGGGGGTTACATTTTTACTAGAAGGTTTGTAGTGTTTTTCACCTCAGAGCGCCGCCTCGTCTGAAATTAATAACCGCCCCCGCTAATGTCAGAAGAAGCTCCTATTGTTGTGAAATACTGCATTAGCCTACACAGGAAAAGAGCAGAGGTGCGACATCACGCTGCATATGTAATGTCTGAGTCAATTATTTATGTCATCATTTAGTAACTATGCTGATTACAACATGAGATGCATTACTATCGGTCTGATTCAGCTCAGCAGGTGCTTACCACCTACACTAACAACTGACTGCCATGTGTAACAAACCAGGAGCACAGAGTTTGAAAGATGTGGGCATTTATCAGGAAGGGAGGGCCCAACAAAGAGATCCCACTGAGCGTATACTGACAGCCAGCAGGTAATATCCAACCAGACGTGGCAATGGTCAACCTGGTGAGATCAATATATCCTGACTGCCAACAGAACCACACACACACAATCAGGCAGATATGCAAAAGTACAGGCGGACATATAGCCAGACAAATGCACGCAAGCGTACGCACACTAATGTCAGCCGCAACACTGTCAGCTTGGGAAACGAAGCGAATGGACCAGCGACATGAGCAGAGAGGAACGCAGAGATGAAGCCATGCAGAGGGAAGGAAGGAAGGAAGTAGGGAAGGAAGGAAGGAAGGACGCTCCCCTATCAGTGGCTCACACTGTGGAAGAGCAACGGGATACACAGATGATGAGGAGGTCTGACACGCAGACTCTCTCTCCACAGGCTGGCTCGTCCTCCACGCTGTCTTCCTGTCCTAACATTTTTCTACCATCCAGCTGAAGACAATTTAAAGAGCACGGACCGCAGTACTGACTCATCTCTGTAGTGTGCAACCATTTAACCCGCCCCCCCATAAAATAACACCGCTGTTATGTACATAAAAAAGAAATCCTGGGTTGAAGCAATTTTGGAAAGCACTAATGGTCAGCCCCCAAATATTAATTAAGATTAACGATTATGATCATTTTTGCATCAACATTTTCCATTTCCACTGAAGTAACTATTAAAATCATGACGATTTGTTGAGGTCTGTAGTACCACACAAACATCTGGAGAACACGATTTGTAAACCAGGGCCTCTCTGCAGCACTACAGTACTTCAGTGCAAGGCTGTTTGTGTCACATTTAACCTTTTTCAAACAAATTGCAGCTTCTGAGCTTTGGACTAATTGTGCAGCCCTATACACACACACACACACACACACATCATAATATTGATATCGTGAAAATAGCCCAGGCTTGTTATAGGGTTATAAGAAACTCCTCGTTTGGTCTACACGTCTACAAACTAAAACTGTGAGCACTCTTTTCCTCAGTTTCTTTGTTCTGTTGAATTTTTTATTTTACTTTTTACTTTGTTTTGTTCAACAGTCTGTCTGCTCCAGTGAAAGGGATTTACTCTGCCCTTCTACATACCAATGCCATTTGTTTTCTCATTTATACTGTTTTGTTCATCTTTAATTTGCCGTAATTTATTTGACTTTTTTCTTATTATTTTCGGTTTTGTCCCACTCTACTGTATTGTTAACTTTCCTATTGGACTTTTTTCTATTCTACTCGATTCTGTTCTCAATGTTCTATAATTTTCTGCTCTGTTGTGTTTTCAGTTTTGCTCTGCTGAGCTGGACAGGGCAGCCACACTCCCCTGAGAGAAGCCTCCGGATCTCCGGAAGCACGCTAACATTATTGCTTCCTGCAGTCAGCAGAGCTTACAAACAGGCAGGAGTGTGTATGTGTGTCTTGACCCTAAAGCTTCACTCAGTGGTGGGCTCCTCCGACTCTCTCAGCTTATTGCAAACACAGACGATCCCGGAGCCTTCCTGTCTATACACAGGAATACACGCCCTTCATATAAACACACATTTGAATGCACCCCACTGCAACACATTAACACACAAAGGAGAGAAACGCGCGTTATTTAACATCAAAAATGGGTTGGTGTATTAGCTCAAGTGAATTGGGACAAACACGACAAAAAAAATTTGCATAACATTACCTACTGAACTATGATTCTCCCCTCTATTTCTTATTTATACCTACAGAACTAAAGTCTTCAAAAGGAAAAATGTTACACAACAGTCAGCGTCCTTTCCCAGTACGAATATGAGCCGACTACTGAACTTCTTTTGGCCCCGAACATTTCTATTTATACCCCCAATTTCTTCAAAAGAAACTCAAAAGACGTGCTGCGTATGGGTTTTCTGTCCCCTTTGTGTTGGTTCAGAACAACTGAAATAAGAGGCTAGCAGTTAGGAATCCCAAAGGAATTGTACATTGCACAGTGTTTCATAATGCGTAAACTAGGCCACAGACAAACAGGTGGTCAATTACAGATGTGTGTGTGTGTGTGTGTGTGTGTATGTGGTGTGTATTGTTGTGTGTGCACAACTTGTGACTGCTGTGAGTTTTCAATAGATGATAGAAAACAAATTATAGAGCTGATAGATATGTCTCTCTTTCTGAAATAAGAACAGAGAAATGAAACACGCACTGTACACAGAGCGGAGGTCTGTATTGGCAGGACACAGGCTCAAACCTCACCTGACCAGATGTTAGATTTGACCCGTTCTGTCTTTAAAACAAAGAGGTATGCTTGGTTTTAAGTTAGCGAGGCCAAGATCTGCACTCAAAAAAAAAATGCCTTCCTGTTTCAGGTTTTTTTTTTCCTTTTCACCCCCACAGCGCAGTCACCCATCCTTCCACCTGTCCCACTTTAGAGCCCTACACCCAACAATCGCCCAGTGTTCACCATCCCTCCCAATGTTTTTAAGTTGTTGTTACACTTTTTCCACCACCTACCATCCTCCTCCCCCCTCCCACATGACCCGACCACCCCCACGATCCCTTTAATTCTACTTATTGTATGTAGGGCAACAGCAGCAGCAGAAAGAGCACTGCTTCATGTCTGTGTGTGTAACTGACAGATTCAAACAAAGCACTGAAAATGTGTCTGCGTGGGGGAGGTGGGGAGGGGGCCAGGGAAGTTGCAGCTCAAGGAATGTGGGCAGCGAATGACCCCTGACCTCCTTTAGGGATAGCCATATGTGGCCTGGGCTGATGGTAAAGCCATACAGTGCCGCTTGTAATCTGATTGCTAAAGTCTCTTTGAAGAGAAGAAGGGAAGAGAGACAGTGTAAAGATTTTCTACAATGAAGGTCTACATTATAGCATAAACATGGAACTATTCACAAATGTTTTGTTGCTTTTACTCTGAATTGTTGTTGTCTTGGTCTAATGCCAAACCAGTAAATGCAAAAAATAAAAAAAGACACCACCAGCAGCAGTCAGTCGCAGTAAAGAAATGTAGTGGGTGAGTATTTTGTGGCATGGCAACCTTTTGTTCTCACACTTCTACCACTGTGAAAAGGAAACTACAGGATGTACAGCCAAATGAAGGACAAGTGTAAATGTGGTGGTATGCACAATATGGGCGTCATTATGAGCATGCATGCAAAAATATGACGTTTGAATTGCTGCACGTTCAATTTTTTAAAAGAAATAGTTTAAATAAGTGACTTGCATTGATTATGATGAAAGGACAATGTCTAGTCCGGTTGGTCAGTTGGGTCTCAGATTCAGTTACACAGAGTTGCACACGACTGCGTGAACTCCACTGGACCTGGAATAAAAAGCCTGAGTCAGCCTGTCTTCACTGCTCCTTTAACATTGTGAACCTGCAAGTTTGATTTTCATTGTATTTTTATTCAGAGTTGTAAAAGAAGACATCAGTTTGTTGGTCTTGTTGCAAGCCACAGCTGATACTAGATGTTACTAATAAGCCGTATTTTACCAAGAGCTGCTTTAAAGTACAACTGAAATTAAATTGCATGTTTTCTTTCATCGTACAGAATTTAGATCTGCTTTGTAAACGGAGTCAGGTCCTCTTGAGAAAAGAAAATCAGCACCCAAAGGGACAAAAAGTTACATGTGTTTTTGTTTCATGACTGTGTTCCCAGTCTGTTTATATCCCCATCAACTGAATATAGCCATTTTCAATAAGGCAGTCATTTTTTAACCGTTTTATCATTAGATGATGCTGAATTACAACCTAATACATAATACACAAAGAGAGCAACAGACTTTAAACAACAACAACCCACATTAGCTTTCTAGCTAATGTCTCCTTATCTACAAACAACGACACGTCTTTCTGAAAAAAGGCATAAAAAAAAAAAAAAAAGGTCTGTCATTATTTGCATTTTTCTGGACAGTGAACAGTTTGTACAAGACCTTAATGGGAGATATAGTATAATAAATGTAATCAGGGTGTTACACTAAAACTGGCTTCCCTTCTCAATCACTTACTTTATCTTAAAAACTGAAATTAAATCATCAACCTGAGTGACTGTTAAAAGCTTTAGATGGTCATTTTCATTAGATATTAAGAGCCGTGGTTTGGAAAAAAACTCTTACTGCACTTATAACAGGGTTGAGCCACTAGGTTTCCTGTGGTTTTTCCAGACGCCCAATGGCCACTGCGAGTGAACATTATCCAAATGAACGCCACAATGGTCAAACTAGGTGAGTCAATCAGTAAGCAAAAACGTTTTAGAGGATTTAGAGGCAGGTTTAAAATCGATTCTTCCTTCCTAGAATGTTATTTTAAGTGTTTATCAAACTTTTTCTATCATGCCACAAATGAAAAAAGTTCAGGGTGTTTTCTCCTCCGGATATATTTGGATAAATAGAGTAGCAACTTAAGGGGAATTTCATTGACGCATAATGAACGGCATGTTTCTTTTCACCCTTGTTGATAACGCTGTTATTATCAGAGCACTCGTTGTTTCTTTATATCAGACATTTAACTTGTCAGAGCAGAAAAAAGCACAGGTGGAACTAATAACATTAACAAAAGACCCAACAATTATTGTGATGCAATGCAGGGATTAATTGCTTATTAGTTACACCGGTGTTTGACAAGGCAAAATGTCTGCTGTGAAAAAGGTCCACACAAACCCAAGATGTATAAAAATAGCGGACTAAACAGTACGGTTAAAATCTCCAAATCCTACCAGTACAACCTCATTTTCAAAACAGGTTCCAGATCCAATTTAGACTGGACCACAGCATGAGAGAAGGCCTACTAGTCTTTCCTTGAAACACATTTGTTTCTCCTCTGGTTTCCCCCTCTCCTTCTGTCTTTAACTGTCAGTATGGCCTGTGAGTCCATTATGCAGATTATAGTCATCAGTGCCAGGGAGCAGCCATTTACTTCCACACACACACACACACACACACACACACACAGAGCCATTCATAAAAGCTAACACCTGTCACCGAGATTCCTACTGAATTAAAAAGACGCAGATAATGGAGACTGACAGGCATTTTCAGCTCATTCTGGACAATGTCACCGCCGCGCTCATCTCCTCTCGATGTATCTCACAGTTCATCGCACAAAGGTCAAACAAAGTGGATAAAGAGTATCACGGTTAATTCGGCATCTCAACCCATTTCAATCTCCACATATTTGTAGTGTGATTGTCTCGCAATGCATATATATCTTTAGATTCCTACTGCCAATCAAAATATTCGTATAATATCAGCCAATCCACATCCGTCTCTACTTGCCCTTATCGAATTTCCTTCTACTCTCCACTCCAATCTAAGCTTCCCTACATCGTGCACCTTTTCCGCCTTTACACCTGCTTGTTAGCTAGTTTTCTCTTTTCATATTGCCTCCCCCCCATCATTCCCCACTCCCCTCCTATTCTTTCTCTCTTGACCTTGCTAACATGCATTTCCTGTAGCTGAGGAGTGAAATGAAAGCATTCTTTCTATAGTGTCTTTGCACAGATATGTAAGAGCAGAATGTTCTTGAATTACTACGTTTCTCCATCTTGCAAGAAACGAAAGTTGCAAAACAGCGGTTGCTACGGCAGAAATGTACAAAAATAAAACAATTACAACAATTTACATGTCTTACCAATGGACAGAAAGCGGTTACAAATGGATACAGGTGGACATGTTGGGGGAGAGACAACTACACTCCCCCCTCTTTACTACTTTTCTACTTTTGAAACACCCTCTGGCTAGAAGCACATTCCTCTAATCATTGTTACTTCCCACAGACATACTGGACTTAAAAACGTAAGCCCCTGCATCTAGAATGGCTCAAGTTGATAGAACTACTAGATAGTTTATTTAGATTTGATGTTTAAATGAAAAAGCTGCAGTATTGACAACAATGTTAAAGGCTATGCAGACTTCAAATAATGCTTTGAAATTGTACAAAACTGAGAAAGAAACCAGCAAACCTGTTGTGTGCTTATAAAAATATATTTCCACCAATGCCCCGCGCTTCAATTTCAATATTCACCAATAAGCTGACAAAGAAAACCAACAATGGAAACTTTAATGTAAACACTTCCGCCTGATATCACCATTATGATTATAACTGCTGTAAGTAAACCGCAGTTAACACATAGCGAGGTTTTTCCTCAGGGCATAGGTTGACTTCACTTGATGTTTTGAATTTACATATAGCACAAATGTCACCGCTGTGGCTGGCTAGCAGTGGCGCAGAGAAACCCACAGTTTTAGGTTTCCTGCTTTCAGCTACGACTGCAAGTAACAGCTTCCCTGGTCCTCTGTAAAATCCTTCACACAAAACAGAAATTAAACAAAAGATACATATCAAATTGATGTTTCTTTTTTTATTTCTGGGGGGATTTTTTTGTCTTGGGGTCCAGAAACATCCAATTATTACATTTAAAATGATTCATTCACAGTCTTCAACTTGTACTGTGCAATAAGAGTCCTAAGAAAACTTCAACCAACATAAACATTACACAAAGCATACAGCTGGTTCAATCATTGATTTAATTCACAGCACACATACTGCTGCTTTTGCATTTATCTGAATTATCTCACAAAGCTTTATTCTACCAAACAGGTATACGAACACTTCCCGCAGAGAGCAGTGTGACAGCTATTATACAGACATTATACTTTAGATTTATTTGCTACGGTGCTTTTATACTACTTTAATTCATTTAAGTTGCAAATAGCTGGTAAAGTATAAGTCAACTTAATTAGAATAATATCTAAGCTTGTGAGAGTAGATTTTTAAAAACATTATCTGCCACCACTGCAGTGAAGTTGTAAAAAAAATTAAGTAATTTTGAATAACAAAGCTAAACTGAACACACAGATTGGGAACATGAGAGGGGTGGGACACTGTTACCTCAATTACATAACAAGAGGCCCTCTTCTCGACAGTAATGTGAACACACACACACACAGCTACACACACACACACCAATGCACACACAGGAAAACAGAAAGCAGAGAAACAGAAATGCAGGTTTGATTAAAGCAGCACATTCCCCTGATTTTTCCTTTCCTGCTGACGCTGGCACCTTTGAATGTTACCAGGGGTCGTGTTCTGAGCACGCTGCACATTTCCACCCGCATCCACCTCAACCTTGCACATTCCTGCCCCACCAGCAGGGAGGCCAGGTGTTCTGCACCAAGCACACACCCCCCCTGCTGCTAGGCAGTTCTGCTGCTAGGCTAGGTTAGTGGCATAAAAACTCCATGGCTGAGGACTGCAGGCACATTCACACCAGACAAATAGTGTACGTACATTTAACTACACATATTGAGACTTAGGAATTCAAACTAAAATTAAACCTGGAGTCCCATGGTTTTGGTTTGAACTTGAATCTTTTCATTCAGACTTTCATTCAGAGACATTGCAATTTTCTCATTTTTGTCTTTTAGAATTTGGTGAGAATGTATTTTTTATATGGTATCTCAAACCAAGCAATAACTTGAACGCAACCATACATCACAAATTTAACACTGAAAACTAAAATATATAACAAAGCTTCATTGGTTTGAAATAAAATTACAGAATATAAAAAAGGTTTGTTTGCATCAAAAGAACAGCACCAAGAGAAACAAAGTCTGTCAATCAAATATTACTGAATGAAGTGAATTGTTGCCATTATTTGTAGTAACATGTTCGGGTCATGTATTTAGACCCTCGGACCATTTCTGGGAAAGTATAATAACTAGTTGGGGTGCTTAATCAGTAAGTCGGTCTACCAAACTTCATCTTTCCCCACTCAGAATAGCTAAGCTGTGATTCATTCAGTGACAAATCTGCCCATCGGTTTGTGTGTTCTGCTTTCCGGCGGCGCCCGCTGACCTCTGCGCGGGTGAATGGCCGGACAACGTTGGGCTGGGCCAGCATGTACAGATGAATCAGTCCGTTCAAGTTTGCCACGATCCACACATACACATATTAATACATAACAAACAACAACAACACACAGGCGCCCAGCTGAATCGCGTAACTTGAGGATTTTCACATGACAAGACTTGCTGCTTTCAGGCAGCGAGTGTCACTAAACATGCTCTGTAGTCAAAAGTAGGTCAAAGTGTAAAGTCTGAGCATCGGGGCGCTGTGATTTTCTGGAGCAGTTGCTGAGCCGGGGCATCAACACTCCAGACATTAAAAAATAAGAATGGACTTACACAGCGTTAAGCACTTTGATGCGGATCATGTGGAAGAAGCTCTAGCTTTTGCTTGAATGCACCAGGGCACTCACACAGGACTTGCAGTGAAAGAACCCAGCCGCTATGAAGTATGAAACTATTCTAACACTTTACTCGGCCTTGTAATTTAGTGGTGCGTGCAAAGAGTGTAAGGTAACTTCACAGATTGTCGGGGTCAAGAAAAGATTAAGTTACTCAGATTGGGTGTAGAAAGAGGCTAATAACTGCTGAGACCAGAATAAACGTAAAGGATATTTCAGTTACAATACCAATTTTGCTTGGATAGAAAAAGAGACTGTCACTATTAACAATATTCATGTTTACAATAAGAACTGACCCCGCTGTGTAAATCACCTCCAACAGAGCAAATATTTAGGAGACGCCCTATCTTCAGACGCTAGTTCTCTCACTGTTTCGTACGTATGTTCCGGTCTCCGTACACGGAGCAACAAACGCTGGTGACTGGGGTCCTGCTGCGGCTCTGGGGAAACTGGCTGCCTCCCGGCCTGACACATAAAAAAAAAATACAGCTGAACAACACTTCCTGGCCTGAGGTTTGCTGGTATCTGACGTGACCAGACCTCGTCGAACTAAAGGCCAGCCAGTCAAGAGTCACAGGGTTAAAACTTCATGCATCCACAAGAAAAGGCATATATTAAAAGATCCATCTCAGGATTTTATGTGTCGATATTGGATCATTTGTATGCAGTTTGATTTGAATCGGAAAATACATTTTTTTTAAACCCAGCCCCAATATTAAGGCATGATATTTGGTAACAACATCTGTCAGTCTGTCAGAAAAAGAGGATAGCATGTCATAATGTCACGATGAATACATCATTTACTTAATCTGCTGCACCCTCAGAATGACCCTGTATTCCTATACTTAGAAGCTATAGCTGTTCAGGCCATTCACACCACTAAAGCTGCTTTTTTTTCTAAGTAGTTCTGGATATTCTATTCTTGCTCTTTGCTGGGAAAAAGAATTAGACTGGAGTTTGGCATTTAAAGTGACAGATAGGCAGCAGACAGTTGAGGAAAGAATACTAGGAAAAGGCTTTTATCATCAGCCTAATCCTTCAGAGGCAATACAACAATCACTTTCCTGGAAACTCTGCACGTCCTGCTGCTGATCAAGGTTTTACTAAAATGCAGCCATATTATCAATGCCATACCGTCTTCCAAAAAGGTCACTCGCTCAGACCCTGAAAAGACATTGTCTTCTCACATGTAACAATAAGTTCTCTGCAGGAAAAAAGCCTCGTCTACAGGCCTATTTATATTATAGACACTGAACAACCTTGAAATGAAGAAGAGGTAGAATGCCACAGCACAAAAGAAAAATATATACAGTTAAAAGCTTTCATTCGCTTCCTGGATGCATCTGGAAGGTCCCTTAGCTTGGGCTAGAAATGTACAGTGGCTGTGTGAATGTAACACACACAAGCTAAACCCACAATATCTGCCAACCCAAATCGCTTCTGCCTCCAGCCGAAAATACAAACACATACACACAGTACAAAGCCCCACACACACAAGCCCCTTTGCCCCACATGGTCACACATACAAACTCATGCACAACGTCTGCTGCTTTAAATATGTGAAAATGAATTGTATACATGCATTCAGCATAAATGTTCACTTCTGAGAGAAACCGTTTTTTGCTTTCAGTATGTTTTTTGTACAGACCTGTACCTGGTGTGGTCAGTGTGTGTGTGTGTGTGTGTGTGTGTGTGTGTGTGTGTGTGTGTGTTGTGTGTGTGTGTTGTGTGTTGTGTGTGTGTGTGTGTGTGTGTGTGGTGGTGTGTGTGTGTGTGTGTGTGTCCAAGGATGGGACATACCGTGGGCTTTTACTGTCTGCTCGGTTTCGCTGATGAAAGGGTTTCTGCTTGATGCATAATTTAGGAAATCTGAAGCCCTGTGTAGGTTTTACACTGCTCTCTCTCTCTCTCTCTCTCTCTCTCCCGCTATCGTATTTTGTGATAATGGTCTGCTTGGGACTTTTTTCAGAAAACCCACAGTTTAATGTATGGTTGCTGCTGCTCTGTCCGTCTGCAGTCTCTCAAAATGTGCCAAATTGACCACGTTGCTTTCTATGTCACATTTCTTGTCAGACAGCAGCATGGTTTTGACCCTCTAGTACTGTGGTTCAAGCCTAGAAGTTTCTGTAGGTGGGGGGGAAACAACAGGTATTTCTTTGAGCGTGAGAAACAGTGACGCAGAGATACGGCTAGCAGTGCTACGAATGCTCCAGACTGAAGACCTGCAAAGTATCAAAATATAAAAATCTATACATTTCATATAATTAAGATGGCTTAGCTGCAAACTATATACATGCAAACCTAAACGGTCGTAGGCCCTTCCTGCAACACAGGCGATTCAGGAGGAAGAGGTGATTCAGAAGTGGCGTTGGTGATTAAACAGCTCGTTTGAATGTATTATAGCTCATATTACAAGAAGCATGTGTGTGGGAGAGGTGTTAGGGAATGTCTATGTACCACGGGTTGTATGAAGAGGTGAAGATGAAGACATGGAGGTGGGTGGAACACATTGTGGTTGGTAAACAGGGCCAAAACAGGAAAGCGTGGGCCCACCTGACAATCACCTCACAGCCTGTACAATGTTTCCACGCTATAGAAAATAAGGTTTCCTGCTGGTGAAAAATACTGAGACAGCAATTAGCCGCTTTTGTGCATGTGTGAAAGGCATGAAGGCAGAAATGTGGGTCTGGATTAATCCCTTTCAAAACACCAAGGTGCGTGCTCATGTGGACAGCTGATGCAAAGCTCCCACCATCAAGTTTGATTTCTGCTCGCATCACTCCACACGGTGCACAGTCAAACGTCCTGACACAGCGGCGACTACCTTTTTCTCAAACATCTCGTGGAGCTTCGACCTGCCCGACGGTGCTGCATGTCTCATGATAATGGTGACGAGGTTAGATATGGCTGTCGGTACAGAAGATAGTGGTTAAATTATTAATATTAGCAATGCCTTTGTTGTTTCATCATCAACACGCTACCATTTTTGCCGGCGTATTATAAGTCAAGGCGAGTATTTGAATACAAATGTATTATCAAACATTAAAAAAGCTGAAAAGCTGTTGGAATTTGGGAAGTTTTAGCCATTTATTAAAGGTCGATTCCATGTATTGTATAGCACCGAACATGTAAAATTGCCTTGATAATGTTCATACATTACATTCTCTTTGTAGCATTAGAAGATTACATATGTAGGCCAGTGCAGGTCGTGAATTTGTGGTCGTTTTACTAAGCAGGCGGCATTTCCTCCACAACACTGACCTGATATACAGCAGCCACAAACTGGGTTTCACAAACATGGGTTCAACAGTGCTTGATTTAGCCTGTTCTGCATTAATCTGATTTTACAAAAGAAGATTAGTGCAACCCCAGACATAAGTGAGGGCTTAAATGAACCAATGAAACAGATTCAACTTCAGAGTAATGCTGCTATATAGTAGTATGTAGAATAGTAGAAATGTAAAGAAAATGGGTGCACGTTAACTTCATATAATTTTGGATATTTTAACATTCATTTGAGCAATTTGTTTATATGTCTACTAGCTATTGTTTCCCCTTTTATTCCTCTCTAGTTCCACTTAACACATCACATTTTTCATGCCATTTAGGGTTGTGACCATACTTGACCCAGATGTTTTTTAGGTCTTGATAATCTGGCCACTTTAGATACTTTACCCGGACGAACACCCGCTGTCGTCATAATCTAAACTCTTCAGTGAAATCACTCTGAATGCTTTTGCCTATTGTACACGAAACACGACAGCAGCCCATTCACTCCCAACCTGCACACACAGCTACAGCTTTCTAGAATGTTTTAGTTGTTGCTGTTGGAGTTGACGAGACACTGCTTTTGTTATGTTCCTGCAGTTATGACAATTTATCAGCTCCTGTAATTGTACTGAAACACAACCACTCATATACCGAGATATTTCATATCTAAATAAAGGGCCACTGAAATTCACCCATTAAATGACCTGAGGAACAAACCCAACAAACCATAAAGTAAAATGACACACAGCGGTAGCTTAGCCAGTGTTAATCAGTTGCTAGGTTAATGCTTAGCACAGATTCATAGTCCTGTAATTAATACGTCTTATATCAAAGTGTCCAGGAAATGTCATGTATTGTCCTCTTGCTAGTAGCTTCCATGCTGGCACAGAACAGCCGTGAGTCAGCCAGAGCCAGCCCCCTGCCTCATGCTGAAATCAGAGAAACCACAAGAATGTAACAGCTTCTGTTATTATCCCTCCCTGCTGCCTCGCTGCCTGATAGACTGCCCCAGAAAATAGCGGCGAGGTTGCGCTTCCTCTCTCCTCTCTCTCCCTCCTCGTCTCCTCATCTCTCTCTCTTCTCCTCCTCTCCTCGTCTCCTCTAGTTCTCTCCCCTCTCTCTCGCTCAATTCTCTCTCCTCTCTCTCTCTCTCTCTCTCTCTCACTCTTCCTCTCTCTCATCTCCTTCCTCTCTCTCTCTCTCTTTTAAAAGTACATCTCTCTCTCTCTCTCTCCTCTCTCCCTCTCTTCTCATTAAAGGGTACGGTCGATCCCTCCTTCTCTCTCTCATGTTTCATCTCTGACACACATACACACACCAATTCTCTCAGGGTATGGTTGTCCATTTTGCTCGCTTTCTTTCTGCACACACACAGATACTGTATATATACTCATACTCACACACACACACACACACAGGACCTGACAGTGCAAAATCACATAGACTGCAATTTGTTTTTCCTACTGAGAATTGCTGCAAACCCAGCGCTCAGTCAGACACATAGAAACATCTAGACAAATGTCCACAGAAAAACCAAGCTGCTACAGGACATAACCAGCCGGCAGACACACAATAAAAATGAATAATAGATTGAAAGACTGACAAGTTGATAGACTGTCTACGATTCAGCAACTCTAACATGAGAATGACTTCACTTACAGTTCGTAAACTTTTAGCTGCGTTATTTTTTTTATTTTGATATAGAAAGTCATGAGTTAATCATGTACTGACATGGGTAAAACACATTGTTTTATATTTTCCCACAGTTTAAAGTTCTGTTCAAACATCTAGGCGATAATATAAAACTTGAGATTTCAAAATCATACAAATAGTCTTACCGTACATTCATTACATTACATTCATACGGCAGCTGCTTTTGTCCAAAGCAACTTACAAAAAGAGCATCCAACCTCCATAGGAACAAGAGCTTCTTGCATCAAAATGAAGCTGCAGAAAGTTGCATGTGTAATGTTTACTGTTGTGCACTTCATACGTGTGTGTGTGACAGCACACTGGCTCAGTAGGCCCTCTCGAAAATGTTTAATGATAACCGCCCTGCCCTTCCTGTGCAACTTTCCCTTCTTCACCACTGTGAACACTGTCTGCTGGTCCCATTTTCACACCAAGACACACAGACCGCTGCAGTAGAAACAACCAGCTAATGTTAACAACTAACATTAGCTGGCAAAGGTTACCACAGTAGAGCCAGCTGCAACAATGGATATGTAACAGAACGAGATACCTGACGCCAAGATCACTTTAATAGGAACTGCTCGTCTGACACATATCCCAAAAATGTTTTCTAGCTTCCGGGTTTACTTCCTGCTCATGAGGTCGTCGGTGTTTCTCCCGCTGGTCCCGCCCACAGGTTCCCGTTCTGCCTATAGACTTTACATTGTGATTTATAAACCGCTTTTCTTGGCCCGAGAGGGTTTTACAAACATAAAACCTCCACGGATTAAAAAATTCCTAACTAAAGTAGAACTAAGATAGACCTCATACACAGTTTGAACTGCCGTGTCAACAGTTTTACAGACGTCTGTTTTAGAATGGTGGTCTATGGGGAAAATGCTTTTTTGGCTTCATCAATCTGTTTCAAAGAGAAGTCTCTTTCACATAAATGTTCTGTAATGGTTCCATTATCAAATTTGCAGGGCACAGTTTCAGGATGTTGCATATTTTAGTTGCGCTGTCTCTAAAAATGCAACTGCACTGTCACTGAATGGAGGCCTGATTTACTGTGAAAAAGGAACATTTTCTTTCCTCGGGCTGTGAGTCAAAGTTGAGAAAGGTTAGGCCCAGATATCAACAAAAGAGTACAGGGAGGCCATCTAAGCTCACGTGGGTGGACACACCCTCCAAAAAGCATGCCCGTCAGCCTTTGTAACCAGATAGCTCTACGCATGTCGCTGATGCTTTCGCTCTTGCTTCCTTCACTGCATCACCTCGCATGCACAGTGATGACATTTTCACAGCCCGTATCTACCTTCAGCACCCGTCTGTTGACTAAAACAGAGGAGACTACAGAGTAAGGGGCATTTTGAAAGACATTACAAACACGTTTGTCTTGAACAAGAAGGTCATGTAGACTAGGATAAAAGAGCGGTAAGGATAAAATGAAAGGAGCGAGCGAGGGATGGATAGAAAACAAGCCCCACAGTGGAGAAACTGGAAGCAGTATGAAATAGAAACAGCAGCACTCATGTCCTGTGTTTTAAGACTGCTCTTTATGTTCTTGTTTGAGTTGGACGTGGACTCCTTTTGCGCTTCCTCCACAGATCTCCAAGAAAAACAAGCAGCGGATAAAACAAGGTTTTACCAAGTAAACTGTTGATGTTCCAGAAATAACCCTGTCAAGTGTTACACAAAAACGCTCTGAAAAAGAGGGCAGCAAACATGGTAACAAATCTAAGAGTCTCTGCTTCCAGTCCTTCAGTAAACGATGAAACCAAAATATAACAACATTTACTGTCACTACTGCTGCTAACGAGGATGAATCATTTCAGACTGGAAATGGGTCCATGACCCCTGATGTCACCACTTTTTAGCTACCCAATTGTAATTAGTATAATCGAATTAAACTCTGGAAATACATAAGTAAACCAGCATTTTTCTCCAACGTGACATCAAAAACAATGAAATGATGGTAATTCTCGTAAGGGGCACACAGCAGAATAAGGCAGGCAATCCATTTTTGGCTCTGACCTAGTGTTCTTAAGCAACTGTGCCCTTTGACCTCCTGAGGTATTCAAGGCTCTTTAAGCAGCTGTTTCAAAGGCAGACCTGAGGATATGAAGCGGACACACACACACACACACACGCTAAGCTCAGGTTGCACAAGCAGCAGGTTATAATAAGCACATGGCAATAGATCTACAACTCTTTGCTGAGCAATTCGCACTACACCTTCAGGAAATTGTGTGTGTGTGTAAATGTGAACAGAAGGGCGTGTGTCACTTTGCTTATGCATTTTTGGGGATAGTGGTATGGATGATAGGGAAGGAAAGGACAAGCCAAAACACGCACTGGAGCATAACTCTTCAGTAAAGAGTTAGGAGCCAGCTGTACTCGCATACCTGAGGGGTGTAAAGGTGGGGGTGGGGCTGCAACGGAGAGGAGTCCTCTCTTTCTGAAGAGAAATGTTTAGGTATGATCATTTCATCCACTGGTTATTCTGTAATAATAGAATAACACGCAGCAACGGTGGTCAGGATAAACAGATCTCATCACCTAACCCCTAATGACAGTGTGAGGGCAGTTTGCATCTGAAAGACTAAGACGATTCACTAAACACTTGTGCATTACTTTTGTCACCATATCTGAGTGCTGACTACATTTCTTTCTCTCTGCCCAAATTCAACTTGAGATGCAAGTTACACAAAACAAGCCAAGTTGAAGGTGGGGTCAGTCATTTTGGAGAAAAATAAGTCTCATCCGCAGTTCGACAAATGCAGACACTTCATCAGCTGCATCTCGCTTTGCTAAAGTTCTCAAAAACTTTCCATTTTATTCCATCCGTCATGTCTACTGTCCACAGAACTTATGTTGAACCCTATCGTATCAGTGCGTGGCCGACAAATCGGTGTCAGAACCAGCGGACAGCTAAGACAAAGAAATATATGCAACGGTAAGCAAACCGAATGTGCCTACAGTTAAAAGGTCCAGTGTGTAACATCAAGGAGGATACATCGACAGAAATGAAATATAACAATCAAAAGGTATGTTTTCATTAGTGTAACATCACCTGAAAATGGTATCATTATGTTTTTGTTTCCTCTGTAAATGAAAACAGCTCATATTAAGGTAACAAAAAGACAAAGATTCTTATTTTCAGGTTATTATATACTAATGAAAACAACCCTATGAATATCATATTTCTGCCGTATTGTGCCACTGCCAATGAATCCCCATAACTCTTACACACTGGACCTTTAACAGCTTGTTCGCACTGCCTACCTGAGCAGCATGTGAGCGTGGTGGAACGTCTTGCTTTTTATTTCACCGCCCATATTAACAGACCAGAGCAGTCACACTGTCCGCCTGAGTCCCAGCAGAAATAGACCGTGATAATGGACTGTTCATAGTCCTATCGACGTTGTACCAGCCACATGTACATCTTTTACTACAGTTTCAGTGTCTATATCTGTAGAATATGTCACAGACCTAGAAATATACATTCATTTTTTAAACTTCTAGCAGTGAACAGAGGGTGAGCCCACAGAAAGTCAGACAGAAGGACTCTACGTGTTGAGGAAGAGAAGGCACTGTAAGGCATTCAGCAGCTAAACCACAAGATGACAAAGAAAACAAACTTCAACAAGCTGAATGGATTCACGAGAGACCCCATTTGACTGACAATAGGAGCATGATCTTAAGCCTCAAGTTTATTTTAACAATAAAGCCAAACATCTACTACTGCATCACATAATCCGTCCACCATTGATGCCAATCAGTTATCTAGTCAGCCTCCTTCCCTGTCCAGACACCCTCTTCTCCCATTCCTCCATCTCTGCTTCTGTCCACCTCATACCCTGTGATCATCATCGCTTGTGTTAATCCTTTAATGTCTTTGTGTTGTGCTATCTTAATCCAGCCTCTGCAAGGCTAGCTGAGTTTATCTCACAGCCCCTAAACTATAACCTAGCTTAGCTTCATCTCCTGGCTCTGTTGGAAGAATCAAGGCCTGAATTTTTTAGAAACTGGGTTAGAACACACGAGTGACTCATAATAGGGCTGATACCAGTGATGAATTACGACAGATATCTAGAGCCTCTATTTATATTGCCATGGCCTACAGGCTTGTGGGCTAGTGGGGTAAAAAGTGAATCTCACTGAACATTTTGAATCATTTTCTAGATGTAGGTCCAAGACAAAAATGGACCCAGTGGTCTTAGCCCGTAGCGTAGATCTGAATGCGATATGCTCTACAAATCTTACCTCACCTGAATAAGAAAGAAGGGGTCTGTCTGTAGCTCCTCTCTGTGGCTGGATAACATGCTGTTTCAGCTAATCAAACCATTACGACTGCCCACTAACTGAGAACACCATTACCATAATGTGCAGTTTCATCTGATTAGCTCGGCATGATCCAGATATGGCAACGCTGGATGCAGAGAGAGAGGGGGAGAGAGAGAGGGGAGACAGTGAGTGACAGGGAAGGGGAGGGAAGAGGGCACCCTGATCGGACAATAATATATCAAAACTTAAAAATGGAAAAGAAAGAGAGCAAAAAGCACCGCAAAATCACATGAAAATGTACGACGGAGTAATTTGATGATTTTTCACAGAAACGGCCCAAAGTCACAAGACTCCTTAGAACAATCTTACATAAGCATGTAGTAAGTATCACTGTGATTAAAATGTATGTAAACTAGGGATGTTCCCTGTCGATTAAACAGAAATTTAAATTCAGACTAGTCCACTAGTCTAAAAGTAAGAAAACACTCGACAAATAGTGAAATACGTTGAGCCCAATTTATTCGATAATGTTAAACCTTGTCCCAAAAAATATTGCTTGTATTTTAACAGCTATTTGAAAAAGTTATTAATCAAATAATAAAATAGCCATCACAGCGTCTGTGGGTTGGGTCAGCTGAGTCAAAACACGACCAGAAACGGCGCTGGTCTTACGAGCCGTCATCTGTCCCCCTTGTTTAGATGCAACAGTTAACCAGCGCTGTACAACGTAGGACTACATAAAAAAAAATATGAATGATAATTTAATATCAATGTTTAAACTAGTTGACTAATGTGAACGTGTGACTTCTCTTTTCTGAATGATACTGTGACTACAATGCTAAAAACCTGACGCATGCATCCACACAGTACTGTACATTAATGTCTAGCAATCAGAACTTGCATGTCACTATTAATAAGACAGTACTTGATTTCCATTTTGGATGTCTGGATCCGTCAAGGCACCTTCATCCTGGCATTCTGTAGCTGTGGTATCTTGCACAGAATAAACACAGCTGTGTTTGGGGCTTGGGAGATGATTTTCGCTAAAGAGTTGTGCCATATCCGCCCCAGCAACAGACCACTAACTAGCTGCCATTCTGAGAGCTATCTGTCTGGATATTTATGTGAATGGATAACTGTTTCTACTGAGCTTCACTTGAGCAGTCAGACAGACTGAAAGTGCTGCGGCACGAGACAATGATGGTTGTCTGAGAGCGCTAGCAGCCTGTGACAGGTTTGGCACAATCGTATTTGTGCAGGCCCGTGCCAATATTAGGCATATTCGTAAATGTATGGTGACTATTTTTGTCTCACATTTTTAGGAAAACGAGAAAGTCATTTCCTTTCATGTTATTATCAATGCAAGATGCACAACATTCAAGGAATAAGCTGGCACAAAATCGGCAGTAGCTTGGCAACAGTTGGGTCGGTGCGCAGCCATTAACTGAAATGGCCGAACTCTGTCTATCAAGCGCTCTGCTCACTGCGCTTCCCAACTGCAAATAGGACTGTGAGCTTTCCAAAAGGGTTATAATAGAAGGGGCAGGCAGCTGGTCCTCTTGGTTAAACATGAACAGGCTGCTCTTTGACAGGGCTGTCACCAACAGTCGGCGTAGTTCACAGAGAGCCTGGTCTCACTCTAATGAAGAGGAGGATCTAATGAGGAATCTAAGAAAGGTAAGTACCACTCAATTTAAAACACGCACAAGCCAAGTCATTCAACTGTGTGTAGGGTTGAAAAAAAACTTGGTATCACTACATATACAGAGTGAATTAATACCAACAGTTTGTTTTTTTAGCTTTTCTGGCACTGAATCCACGCCTACTAATGTAAGATACGCGAAAGCTAGCATCTTTGAAGACAGATAATGTATCTCGCCTGCAGCACCCAGCCAGCAGTCTTCTTACCAACACTGTCAGTTAACACCAATACTAAGCTGTCAGCACTACTGAGCACCACGCTGAGGGTGTGCCTTTCTCAACGCTGAGGCTCACCAGACGTAATGTCAGGCTAAGATAGAGAGAAAAAGGGAAAAAAAGCACACAACTAAAAGCCAAGAGGTGAGAAGCGAGACAACCTCCTGGACTGACACAATTATGAGACTAAATAGATTCCCAAAAAAAAACCTTACATACATAAGGAAATGGTGTTTGGTCTAATGGCTTCATTCATTCATTTTGTACGACTCCTACTAAACACTGACTTCTTGTGTGAAACAGAGAAGCAGAATTAAAGCACAAAATGTTCTGCGCGTTCTCGGTTCTGTGCTCCTGGCCCATCCCACACTGTACACACATCTCAGCCGTTCAAACCGGCAAGAACAATGGCTGACCTCTGACTTCTTCGCTAGGAGGGCTGGTTTATGATGTTTAACCGCGAAGCCGTCATCTTTATGCGTCTTCTCTACAGGCACCAGCCAACCTGTGGAGACACATCTGCAAAAAAAACCGGCGTGATGATAAATTGGTGGTGAGAGGTCGAACGACGTCAAAGTAGACACACGGACCTGCTGCAGCTCCTTGCTTAACACACTGACACTGAGGGAACAGGATAATGCTTACAGAATTATTCAAGCCCTTTCTTCACTTAATAGCTTCTTCAGTTCCAATAAAATCAATAGAATATTATTGATTGAGGGATAAAGATGAAATTCCTCACAAAAGCAGTTTTATTCCCCCACATTTTTTGCCTTTGGTGTCAAGCTACAGGCAATGTTGACCAACAGTTTCTCTGCATATATTACAGGCCTGCAGGCGATGCCCCAAGACTGAGAACAACTTCAACTAAAGTGAAGACAATTGGCAGAAACGATTAGTCATCTTTGGCTTCGGTTAACCAACAAAATAAAGATCTGAGGATGAGTAAGAACTGTCGGGATAAAGGTCAGGGTAAATTACAATTTGCCTCCACAGGTGAATTTGAGCAAGTTGCCCTGGGATCTGATGATACTCCCTAAGTCTCCCTGGCCGCTGCTACCAGGTGCAGTTGTATCCCCATTACCCCTGCCACACCTGAGTCCCCTTTGTCTTCCAGTATCCATATATTCTCCTCACTTCTTACTATCTGCTCTCTCTGTTTCACACACACTTCTGCTGTACACCACAGGGGTGGTAGGTTCAGGTGCACTGCTCCAGTAACCAGGGCCATTGCCACAGGCAATTTAATTTTCACCAGCTGAGTCCACCCACTCTTAAAAACTCAGGACTTCTTCCTGTTTTGGGATGAGCAAAAAACGAATGAACGCACACCATTTATTAGTTTATGATACGCATAGAAAGAAAAATGAATGTGCATGAAAACCCTGTTCAGTCATATCAGTAGCACAACACATCCTCCTGCCTCACTGCACGGTTCAGCTATCAGAGATGGGATGTGCCTTTAAAAGAAACCTGGACGCCTGATCTCAACTCTGGCTGAGCTCAAAATCCACTGTCGCAATATAATCCTTACTACCGCAGCTTTAATATATAATATGGCAGCAATCAACAGAATGGTGTCCCAAATAAAAATGTGCAACATGGCAGGCCTAATTCCCAAGATAAGTAGTTCAGCTCCAGCAACCATCAGCCTCAGACAGGGATTCCCAAATGTATTCAGGTCAAGACCAACCACAAACATGAGGTCAGAAGCACCAGTTGTGTGTGTGTGGTTTTTTTTTTTTTTTTTGGAGCCCCATCTGCTAAGATTTTAGTTTATATGGATTTGTTTAGAAATTGATACTGAAGGAAAAAAAAAAGCTACTGTCAAAACAACCGCCGCTATCAAAACTGAACCCAAGGCAACTGGATTTCATTCACAATTCCTCCCTCTGCTGAGATCCCATTCAGAACCGAGTGTGGCTCTAAGGCATGCCTCTAAAGTGAT
>NW_023340095.1:6725398-6729195 GCF_004916995.1 Morone saxatilis | reverse complement strand
AGCTGGAACTTAGATAGATAGATACTTTATTTATCCCGAGGGAAATTCAAGTATCCAGTAGCATACGGAACATACACGCATTAAACATACATTAAACCTACATTAAAATAAAATTAAATAAAATTAACTTATAACACAGTAGCCACAGTAAACAGTGTGGAATAGTTATAATGTATTGCAGAATGTACCAACTATTTCACATGCTGTGAAAGACAAAAAGGCACATTACCACAGTTTTAGGTGCGAGTACACACACCTACTATCTAAATACTACATTCATTTCTGTATTTATAATGTAGTTTGCATGTATTGTATTGTTGTATTCTGATATGTATTGTGAATTTCTTTAATCATTATACGTTAACACACATTTGATTGTATTTTAAGTATTTATTACTATTAATTTATATTTATATTATTATTATTAAGTGCATTGTCCCTAAAAGAGTCTGGATTTCAGAGTGCATATCATTGTGTGACTTTCAAAATAAATGTAATCGTGAAAATAGCTTTCTTTTTCTCTTTCACTTCAAGTCCAAGCCTGCCCCATTCAGACCAAATGAATCTGTAGCCATGTCATTCACTAGACACTGCAACAGAAAGATACAGCACTCGTGCACACTGTGAGAGAGGTAATGTAGGCTGTACTGACCTCAAGTGGCTCAAAGAAGAAACAGCCCACAATGCAGCTAACAATGGGCCATTGTACAGTAACTCTGTTTGGCATACAATGAATTAAGCAGATGAAGCGTAGTGGTGAGAACAAGACAATGAGCCCAGTATTGTTGATGTGCATATCCCAAAAGCCACTTTGTACTCGGGGATAATGATGGAGTAGACCTAAAAATTCAGTCAAAGCTTCTTTTTCAGGAACATTCCCGATCAATTATGCATTCATAGATATTTTTTGTTTTCAACGTAGTATGACATGATGATTATTTTGGTACAATAATATTTAATTAACATACTGGAGGGAAAAGCATGAACAATCTGCTGCATTACCATGGATCTGGAACAAATCCTGCATCTTGCTCAAGGGCACTAATGCAGAAAGGACGCTTCCTGTCAGAGTACACTGAACCTGAGCTGTCCTGATTAAGAACAGTGCCTCTACACAACCAGTCCGGCCGTCTGCATGCTTTTTTATGTCCAGATTTTATCAGGGACATGTGCCTTCTAGTTTTGAGTCTATTGACCCACTGGATGTAAAAACACCCAGTGGATTAGTAGCTTCTTCTATGACATGAGCTACCTAAGGACAATTATGTAAAATGTCAGCGTATGTTGATCTACAACATTATTAATTACATACTTCTATATTTAGTTGAGTCCACAGGGCACTGGACTGGAAATGTAATTTAAACACCACATCTGAACCTTGTTAATATGCAAACGGACAACCTGAGGGTGCTATAAGATGAGTTCAGAGTCACAATAAACTGCATATTAAGATTATTAGCACTAAATAAATTAGTTAGAGTCATGCAAATGATGTATGGGTACATAGAGTGTTACTCTCTTTAAAGGTTATTTGAAGCCCGGCACGAGGAGATTAAAAGAAAAGGGCTATTCATTATAGAGACCACATTTGGATGTAATTCCTTTAAGGATAAATAGATGACTATAGGTCAACAGAGCACAGGGAGAAACATAAATATGGAGCTTTTTTTATGCATGTACTGGGAAAATACTGCATTAACCAGCTCTATATTAATCTATTATAAGTAGGCACATATGGATGGTGCATAAAACTGCTTTATGGTTCTTATTTCCTTATATACAACACGATCAGCACAGAGATTATGAGTACCAGTCCATCCCACAACAATCCCTCCATAATGGTTTTATCTGTCTTTCAAAGAGTGGTGACACACCTGAAGGTACAGACACAGCTTACCAACGCTGAAATGCCAAAAACCTCTCACTATTCTTTATTGTGGTGCTTCCCTTTTGATTTTTTTTTTTCTTTCAGAACTGAATAAATAAATTTAAATAAATAAAGATACTTGCAGTTTAAGAATATAAAAGTACTTTTGGAAACAATGTCAAAGGCATATTAGGATAATCAACCCAACATGCTGTCAACAGTTTTCATGAGGACGATTTATTTGGCAGAATGTAGATCCAATCTAAACTGTTTACAGTAAGGTTTAGGGACAATGCAGACAAAATTCCTTTCACCCTGACTGTAATGGGGTTGCGGCAGAAATCATACACATAGTATCTCAAAACCTGGACAAATAAAAGCAAAACTAAACAAAACTATGCACGGCTAGATACCGATAAATGTATGGCAAAAGCAACAAAACAATGCCACCTTATTCTGCAGGACAAAGACCATTTGCCCTCGTCTATTCAACAAAACATATTTCATCAGATGCTCTGAACAAGCTTCAAATATGTTTATTTGATAAGACATTGAGTCGAGAATGAACCATCAAAATCTTGATTTTTTTTCCCCCACCCAACAAGAATGTTTTGTAATTTAAATGTTTCAAATTACAGGATTTATAAAATATCGCACAAAACATTCAGCACATGTGGGATGTGTTAAAAGATGTTAACAATTGTTTTGGCCTGTTTTTTTAGCTGCAAATAAAGCTTAGAAACCACAGTCTATTCAGAGATGAGCACAACTTACAGTAGATCAATACAAACTCACAGACATCCATTTTCAATCTCAACACAACATCCCATTTCTTTCTCAAACTTTCTCCTTTTTCAGCAGAGTGAGGATCCCGTCCCTCCTGGTTGTGTACGGTGTGTGTTTCAACTGAAGGATGTGAGCAGGAAACAAGTTCCCGCTGGGAGCGTACATATCCGCTCCCTTCTGCCCCATCAGGGAGCGCAGTGTCTTGTTTCTGGACAGAATCTTATCGTAAAACTCGACACCTCCTTTGGCATAATCACGGGACACTCCGGCTGCGCGCTGGTCCGAGCTATAGTCAATCCACTGACTGACAGCGTCCGAGGTTAGGAAGTAGGACACGGCACCGAGCCCCAGCGCCACAACGTTCGCAGCCCCACGAAACAGCGCAGGTCTGGCGTAGAGCCCCAACATCTGCTTCAGCGCCACACTGTAGAACCAAACCCCGCCCAGACACAACGAGGGAACCGCAGCAGTCAAAATAGGTCCTCCTGACTGCAAGCGGGCCACTTCTCGTGCTATGGCAAATTTCTGTGCATCGAGGGAAAACACCAGTGCCTCCTTTAAAGCAGAACCAGCGTCGCTGCTCCAGTCCACTATTTTGCCGTTGATGAAAATGGTGCGGTTGGTGATCCCGCTCGGGTCATCGGGCGCGCTGTTAAAGTTTGCTGGGATGCCGATTTGGGCCCCTGCAGGAAGCCAAGGGACACCAGCACCGACCGGATGGAACCCAAAGGAGGCGAAGGCAGAGAAATTCTTGGATAAGCTGAAACCGTAGTCCTTCATCACCTACAAAATAACAACAAAAAGAGTCACATTTAGGTTTTATGTCACTTTTTTTCACTGCGCACTGTGATACTCTAATGGTATTGCTCCGCCGTAAAATATGAATGTATTGTTTTGTGATTAGAATCTATGTTTGTGCTATGAGTGCTGATATTTATTCAATAAAAAAGGTCTGAATCTTTCTGTTCTCTATTGTTATTACTCCAGCTACTGCAAAAAGGTTGTGCATGGATATAACATATAACTGTTACTACACAGATATATTGCTTTTTAATAGTGCAATGGTGTAAGCAGTTGTACAAATCTAAGACCAAGGAGAAAAGCAAACAAAAATAAAACTTCTGCATATACACACACACACACA
>NW_023340095.1:6710287-6725360 GCF_004916995.1 Morone saxatilis | reverse complement strand
ACACAGACACACACACACTACCTGCTGGAAAACATCCTCTAGCTTCTCGGACAGCGTGACTGGCTCTCCTTGGTGCCAGGCCTGATAGAGCTGACGGTAGGACACGTCAGGGAAAACATGGTAGAACATGTTGGCTGCAAAGACCCCGCCGCAGCTCGCAATAAGCAGCGGAGTCCGGTACTTCTGAAGAAGCATCGAGTACTTGAGGAAGCTGGACGCCATTTCTTTGCTTTTAGTGGACTGTGTGTCAGTGAGGCGCTGCGGACTTCAGTAGGTGGCATCTGAGAAGAAGGCAGACAGGCAGAAAGTGAATACAAGTGTAGAGTTTAAGCGCTTTAGGCAGGGATTTGAACCTGTGTTGTCCTGCTGAAGGAATATCCTCTTTAACTACTGCTCCTCTTTAACATCCCCTTCTTCACAGACCATATGCAGTTACCTTCATGTGCACACAACAGCCCCTGGACATTAAGTGCACAGATAAAGCTCATATAGTAATTAATATACACTATATGTCTTACTATAAAAGAGCAACAAATGAGGGTTATAATGAGGTAATGCTGGAGATGGATCTACATAACTGACCATAACTTGATATGAGGGGGTTCAGCCTCACCTTGGTTCAATAACACATCATGGTAAGTCTTAAAAACTCATCTGATCAGCCTCAACTTTCTTATGTAACCCAACAGGCTCAGTGAAGTGGACATATTAGTCAAAAACATATCTCAGCACTAAACTTACCCTGCGTTATTCATGCCAATTACTATGTCTACTCACTTTACAGACAATAAAAAGCCTCAGAAAGCAGCATTAAGCGACCGTGTGGCTGCAAAAGGACGCACTGAGCTCACACAGCATTTTAATACAGGTCGCACGGTGACCTAAAGCTAACGGAGCGAGCGGGGAAATACTCCCACTTCACGCTCCCTCGCTGAATGCAAAACAACCAAAAGCTACAAAACAACTGCATGTACTGTCTTCATATCAAACCAACATGTGTTTAACACTCACATGTTCTCCACATCTTCACAAGGACGGCCGCAGTGTGTCCCTGTACGCTGCGGTTACGTCGAAGGAAACTCCGTAAAGGGATTTAGCTGTCGTGGAGGTGTTGCGCCACAGCTTTACGACACTAGCTGGGGTTTGTTGTATGACCTCATTTAATTGTATTTGAGTGCTTTGTACAAGAAATAGTGTATTTAAAGAGATTTAAGGAACATAGAATAAAAAAATATAAAATAAAAGGCAGCAATGTTGAGATGTTGAGCAGAACATGTTTATTGAAGTATAAATGTTCTTCCTTTTGTTTGGCAGGAGCAGAAATAATTAGTAGAAAGAAATAATAATTGATCACGTGAAAGCCATGATTTTAACATATTAACAGTGAATAAATATTTCATGTTGAATGAAAGAAATTAGTCATGTAATACATTTATTAATTAGAATGTTTATTAATCATAAGGAACAATAAATGTGCTTTGACTTGTTAAGGAACAATAATAATGCACCTGTTAAATAGTTCTTCACACAATCTGATACATATGTATCACTCCTTCTCAGAAGACAGGGCTTTCTTTATAAACATCTTTCTCTCATTTTTGAGATATATAAATAGATCAGTTTAAAGTTATGCATACAAATTATAGAAGTCATAAAAAAAATAAAGGCACTCCAGTGCAGCAGAGAAATGCAATAAAAGATACTTTCAATGAAAACTTCATCTGTAGAACACTGTTGTAAAGGGAAAACCGCCCACACGGTACCTTAAGAAAGAGATACAAATAAAGAAAAATACAAAAAGTGACAAAGTGGGCAACTAGGCTCAAGTTCAAGAACAGCTTTGGCTTGGTCTGTCTACATATTGACAGTGACACATGATCACAGATTGTTAGGACAACTCTGGCTTTGACAGCATAAACATAGTTTAACAGGACATTCTTCACTAAAACTGCCTTTTGGTATGTTTTTAGTGTATTTTTTACATTGCACACATCCCTAAACATACAAATACTGCGACCATGTAGGACCATACATTCATTCTGGTGTGTTCAGGGTTCGCGTTTGCAGCATTCACAGCCTCACTTTACTTTCTAATGCTACAACGAAGGCAAGTTATCGAACTTTACAAAAAAACAGGGGCAATATTCTCTCTTTTTTTTTTTAAAACAGATAGAAGGCAATTCTGAATTCTCCTCCAGTTACGTTACTACTACAGAGATATTCAGTGGCAATATCTTCACTGGATGGTCCTTCCAGGTGTTGATGTATGGAAACAGCCTGTCGGTGAATGTGTGTGTGAAGGTATGTACGACCTCGGCAGTGTCTGGGTTCAAGAAGGACAGCTTTCCTTTGTCCCAGTCCAGGTGCACTCTGACCTTCTGGAGCCCGTCCTTCAGTGGGAGGACAGTCACCGGACGAGACGGGGAAAAGGCTGTGAATTTACCGTGAGAGAACCTCAACATCCACAACCCGGACAGTAAATCCCTCTTCCTCTGGGCTTCCTGCGCCACCACACCCAGCGCCCACACTTGATTGTCTCCAACCCTCACATCCCAGCTGTGCCTCCCCGAGCTGAAGCCCTGGCAGCCCAGGACGCTGCGGTGCTGGTCCATCCTCTCTGGCTGGGTGTGGAGCAGAACATTAAGAGGCTGCCTCGGTGCACATTTCACACTGGTCAAACCATCGGACAGCTGCAGCTCTCGGTGGGCACTGTTGGGGTTCAGGATTACGGGGGTGTAGGACACTAGATACTTCATTTTGTACCAGACGGTGAACCTAATATTTCCCAGATATTTGCCAACATCGATGAGGGCCCCTGTCATCTGCTTTGGGTCCTCCATCAGGGGGCGCTGAGCTTCTTTCTTTAAAGCATCCACTTTGAACAGGAAGGTGGGGTCATCCTCTTTCAGCCCTCCTTCTATGGATTTGATGGTACTTTCCATGGCGGTTATCTCTCTGCTCAACGCTGCAATCTTGTTTTTCACCATGGCTCTTTTGAGTTCACTTTCCTGCTTCAGTGCTGCAATCTTGGCCTTTTCCTCGGTTTGTAAAAACACCTTAAGCACGTCGAACTCGCTCCGTATCTTCTCCTCCGTGTCCTGCGCTTGGTTCTGAATCTCTTCATCCGTCTTCTCCCAGCTGACTTTCATTTCGTTGAAGAGTTTCACTTTGTCTCGCAAGGGCTTCAGGTTTTCCAACAGGTCGTCTCTGCTCCCCTTTGCAGCTTCGTCCACGGGCGTAAAGCTGTGGTTCCTGTGCTCATTTGAATCCCGACAGACGACACAAACCGGGCTCCGGTGGTCCAGGCAGTAGAGCTTCAGTTTCTCGGCGTGCAGGCGGCAGACGACCCCGGCCTCCACCTCCAGAAGGAAAGCCTCGCATAGGTTCTTCAACACGAGGTTGCGAGGAGGTCTGTTGGTCGAAGACACCGTCTTACAAACGGGACATTCGCGCATGTGTTTGGTTCTCCACCATTGTAGCACACAGACCTTACAGAAACTGTGGCCACACGCAAGGAGAACCGGGTCTTTGTATGTGTCCTGGCAGACCGAACAGGAGAGCTCGTAACTGGGGACTGACCAAGAGAAAGCCATTTTTGTTTTTGTTTCATCTTCTTCTCCTTGTTCCGGGTTTAAGATGATTGAAGACCAGTGTAATATCGCCCTCTGTCCTCTGTTGGTTGTAAAACACTTTTTTAATTAATCAAATTCAATCATTCATATTTTTTATTTACTGCTTTCCTTCCTCGTGTTCCTTCTCTATGCGCCTGAAGCCCCCCCCCCCTTAAAAATAAACTTTATTTACAATTAGCTTTAGAGTCAGACTCACTTTTGTTGACCAGGTATTTGCACACATACAAGGAATTTAACTAAATGTACAAACACAGACTAAAAGCATATTTAAACAGAACAACTAGCTCAACAAAAACAGGCATAAACTACTATGTACATATATAAACAAACAAAAAGCAGTAACATTTGTAGATAATAGTGTGATGGTGCAGAGGGCAAAGGATGCTGAAATAAATATTGTATGTGCGGGTTTCTTTATGTACATGAGGTAGATGGATATGACAGTAAGGCAAACATGTCTTGAAGTTCGGTATTGATCATGAGTTCCTATGTGTGCAAGCATAAATGGCAAATAAAGTTCTTGAATCTTGAAACACTGAGCACACACAGACATGAATACAATGAAATAAAAACTAAAGAGTTCTTGGAGGAAGTGTGGGATGCCTTGCCAATTGAAACAAGTTTCCTTTCCATACATTTCAATACAGCAAAGAAGATCAACAGCTCTCTTTTGGAAGATAATGAAGTTATTCTGATGAATCTTGTTTTAACAATGAAACATTCTTCCCCCAAAAAGTCCAGTGTGTAACATTTAGAGGGCTCTACTGGCAGAAATGGAATATCATATACACAGGTATGTTTCCATTTGTGTATAATCACCTGAAAATAAGCATTGTAGTGTTTTCGTGGCCACAGTAGCTCCTTAGTGGTATTCAGTTGGTTGAAATCTGCAACTACACACTGGATGTTTAATCAAAAGTTAAGTATCTTTATTACAGACAAAAATCATCTCATAAAAAGGTTGCTAAACCAAATATTTTAGTTTCTAAGTGATCATGTAGCCTAAGACATCCCGTACTTTGGTTATTTGTATTATCTGTATTCTTTGTGCTTCAGTTTCCTTCCATGTAGGTCAGGTTAATTGGAAAATGTAAAGGTGAGCTGTCCAGGGTCTGGGATGGATGGATTATCTTAAGGTTTTAATGTTAAAATGATGCAACAAAGCTCTGTTTTGATTGGTCTGTTCCTTTTCTTTTGTGTACAGGATGAATACGCAAGCAGCTGCTAAAAACTCACAGACAGTTATGAGAGTAGATGGACAGTGATTCCTTCCGAGAGTCTGCACAGTACCAAGAAGACATGCAGCATCAGACTAAAAACAAGTTTGTTTCACTTCAAGAAGGACAGGAAGAAGATCTTGATGTTCAAAGCTTTGCTCAGTCATGCGTTTATGTGCTGGTGACATTTTGCATGTGGTGTTTATTTCCCTCACTATGGTCACACTTTCCTTCTATATCCAGGGTAAACTTAGAGCAATGATGCAGTCTGCAAGTTTAGCACAAGAGTGGGTGATGGCACACAGCAAGATTGGCGTCTCCATTTTCAAACACAACACGCATCAAAACACTTTGTCTCAGGTTACAGTTGAACAAAGGTGAACTTTGACCTGCCCGGCAGCTGGAGCCAGCCTGGGCTGACATTAAACAGCAAACACATTCTTGACTTTGTCAGTCAGTCAGGATTCTGTTGAAATTAATGAGGGAGTGAATATTTGAAGAGATGGATGCGAGTGTGAATGTGCTTTTATCAGGAAATCCAGGATGGAGAGTTGGGATTGTTCTTTCCTCCCCTGTTGTTCCTTGACAAGAAACTTAGTTTAAGAAAAGTGTAAAACCTTTCTGACTCTTGTTACATAATTTAAGTTTTATGCAGGACATTTTAAAATACTACAAAAATACTGTCTGCATGTACTGGTATTTGCTGTATTTATAGTGTGGAGGAATATAAATGTGCAAATAATTGTATCGTTTTGCCAATTGTATGGCTAATACTGAATTCAGATCTTCAAGATGACAGACTATTTACACCATGGTTCACTCAGCACTGTCCTTTTTTATTTATTCATGTTTCATGGTGGAAACTAAGCCATCAAGACTAACATGAAAACTTTAGATTCCCTTTAAATTTAATAAAATCATAGTTAGGCACATATTACAAAATAAAAAAGAATTTATTGGGGGAGTACTTTGTAATTTAAGGTTACTGTAGTGACTTCTGTATTAAAGAGGTCACTAAAGGTCAATTTGGGCAAGTGGCATGTAATTGTGTTGATTGTATATGTATATTTTGTGTTATTGTAAAGGGGACATATAAAGCAGAACAGTAATTGTACAGAGTAGATCAAAAATAATTATAATCATTAAAAAGTATCTCAGTAGAGAACAAATAAAAATCAGAATAATTACAACAGAAAAATGAGGAACAAAACAGGTGGAACTTACCAGAGTAAAAATAAAGTCGATCTCCCCCACATCTTTTATTTCCGAGCCACCGCTGTCATCTGTGGGTGTGATGAATAGATGGGAACGGTTCATTACAGTTTTATTGGAATTTTCCATTCTTTAAAGACAGCCTGCACTGCATTTCTCTGTGTGTTGTTGCACACATGTTCCATGTTCCACATTTCTCTAGATAGAGTCAAACATGCACGCAGTCTCATGTAAATTAGAAAAAGGGGAAGGGGTGGACAAATGTTGCTGGTTGCTGCTGATCTGTAATGATGAGTGTTCGAGGAGCTTTGAGAGGTGGCTACATGCCTGTGAGCTGTTGCTACATTTTAATGGTGTATGGCTGAGCTTTCGGTGCTTATGCACAGGATGCAAATGAAAGCTGGGACCAGGTAGACAACAGCTGATTTCAGTGCAGTCACTGGCTGCACGTGGCAGTGGTGTCATGGTAGAGGAGGAAGTGAAAGTTAGTTGCTTAAGAGAGTAGTGAGAAAATGCTTAGACTTTACTCTTACTGCATGATCCTGTGATGACCTCTAATTACAATATTTAAGATCACAACGTTCAACTGCTGAAACTGTAGAAACATTTTGTGTTCAGGGGGTTTTCATCATCATGGGACCTTGGATGAACCTTTTTATTCTGATACCAAATTAGTATGGTGTTAGTGTTGAGGTGGAAGTGTGCTAGGGTGGGGCAGCCTTTACCACAGAACACAGAATGGGTGTAGACTGCAGCACAGCACAGTGACGCACTGATCATTTGTTTTAATTTCAGTTCAAATATAATCCTAATTCTAAAACCAAAACAGGCTGCATAGGGCCAGAGTGGGAGAGCACCACACCGACAGCTACCTCACCTCAGCCAGTTCACTCACAAGATGTTTTACCTCCAGTACTTTTTATTTAATAACCGCACACTGCTGAAGTAATCACATGCCCTAAATACAGTAACTGTTGACTGTGTCAAATTTTCCTTGGTATTAAAACATACATTTATTAGAGAATGCAATCCATTTGAGCAAAAAGCACATTTTATCCCAACAAACCTTATCACCTTGTGCTCACTGAGCTCAGAAGCACATCAATTAACATGCACTTATGTAACAATGTACACTTTCACCACATTAAATGAATGAAAGCTGCACAATCTGAGAGAAATTATTAGAGAAAGTTTCAAATTAGAGACTTATAGATATATAAGAGGGATAGATTATTATAGTCATCTACACAACACCTGTAGAGTAATGGTTCATAATTAATATAACCTTGTACATTTAGGGATAGGCCCTACAGTATGGTAGTAGGGCTGATCACATAGTCATTGCAGCACAGACTAATCTGGTAAAACTGAAAAATTCATCACTTTGCAGTGTATGTGTGCACGCATGTGTATGTGCATATGTATTGTGATCAAGACAGACGGTCTGATCCTAGTGGAAAGAAACAGCTCACTACTGTCTCCATGGAAACAGGCAAGAGGCGATGGAAGTGTGTGTCTCTGCGTATGTGTGTAGTGTGTGTGTGTGTGTTTCTGAAGGAAAAGAGACAGAGAGAATACCCTATTCTATTCTGTTCTATTCTATTTTGCTATAAGCCGCAAATAACTCAGATATGAAGCAGTATTGTCAGTTTTTGTATTGATGACATTCACGTGTCATTATCATAACTTACTATATACAGAGATGTGTCAGTCCTGGACCTGAAGCATTTCCATGGTCTTTCTCTCTGCCTTCTACACAGAACATGCTGGAATAGGCCACATCCCTTTGAATGTGTAAAGAATTGGGCATGTATAAAATTGCATGAACAATTTTTAAAAGATGATATTGGGATCAGTGACCTCTTGCACTGGCAACCCTTTGGTCCTTGGCATTATAAAGCAGCCTGAAGGGACCAGGGGCGGATGTGGAGAAATATTCATGGGGTTGCAAGATGTGGCATGGAGACTTTGAAGGGTTGCAGAAATATATTCTGATTTAATTGTTAATAATCACATGTCAGTATTAGCTTTGGAAAGCCCCCAAAAGATTAATTACATCATTGCATTACATTGATAAAACATTGAATAGAAACATCTAAAGTTGGCATTAGAAGTCAATAAATGATATTATTTCCAAATGTCTTTTTTTAATTTAACTTAAGCCTATCAGTCTAAAATGTGGCCATAGCAGATTTTAAATTTATGTGTTAATTTCCATTATTATTATTTTTAACACTTTTTATAAAGGTCCAGTGTGTAGGATTTAGTGGTGTCTAGCAGTAAAATTGCAGATTACCAGAGTACCACTTTAAGGTAACTAAAATACAATCATTCCTATATTCAGGCAATTAAACACTATTAAAAAACATACCTATGAATATTATATTTCATTTCTGACAACAGATTCTCACTGTACCTTTAAATTTGACAGCATTTGACACCTAACTCAGGATCTGCCTCTTAACTTATGTTGCAGCCAGATCACCATCAGCACCTTTCATTTTATGCAATAAACCCAAAGTGAAACAGGCTGTACTATATCTGCATCTTGTTCGAATTGATCTTTGTAGGACACAGATTGGTGTGTTCATGTGTAAAGTCAAGTGGCCAAGGAGTCCTATACGAGGGCAGTGTCCACGTAGAGGTCATGGAAGCAATTTGCTGGACATTGATGTGCATTTCATTCAGGGTGTGTTTTTTCTTTACACATAGATTCATGTGCACATAAAAGCCTTCTTTGTGTCAGTGCATCAATACTAACACAATGAATGCATATGTGTGCATGTGACTGGCTGACACAAACAGACGTCACTGGCGCTTAATGATCAGTGACACTGAATGTCAATTTTTCAACATGGACATAATGAACACGGTGGCCCTTTTGATGTATGTTAAGAGAAAATCAACACAAGAAAATTGTACAAATGCTACAAATAAACCTGTGAGAATGACATTCATCTATTCAACATCATTTGGTTGCAGGAGACACGAACCAATCAATTCTCAAATTAAGATCCCATCAACTTGCTGTCCAATCCAGTGGAGTGACCTCTCAATGAATGAATAAATCAGTAACCCAGTCAATCAATTCATCACCTCTTGATTGCTTCCTAGAAGTCTTCCAAAGCCTAAATCAATAGATCCTTATGTCAAACACAGCCAGCTTTGGACTCCCTGATGGACAAACTGGACAAAAACAAAACAAAAACAAAAACATGTGTCATTGCTGACTGGAAACATACAGTATATGTCCTTTAATTTACTGTAAGATATTCCGTACCTAAAGAAGGAAAAAAATAGCCATATGACATAAATGTACTAGATAGATGAATTCCTTTTTCCAGTTGTAGATAAATTAACCTTTCTTGAGACGTGCATGTACGGTATGTTTGAGGCAGATGCTGAAGAAAAGCAAAATTTAGTTTCTATGACTTTAAAATTCAAAAGTATTATTTGCTTCACCAAGAGGGCATAAAGTGTGCACAGGCTCACTCTAGTCACCCTGGCGTTCGACCAACTGGTAATACCAAGAACGTGATCGACCTCTAAGCATTCTGCCTTAACTGATTTTGTTGGGGGTGCAATTGAAAGTCTGATACACTGAATGGTACAACCAGGTTGGTCAACATTATAATACTATATAATAATCTTTACATGGCTCTTTAAGATGGCAATGTCAGCCAGTTGGACGACCACTTTGGTTTAGACTGAAAAATCTCAAAAACTCTCAGGCTGATTGTCATGAAAACATTACCGATATTTATGATTCCTAGAAAATGCATCCTAATGATTTTGGTAATCCCCTGACTTTTCCTCTAGTGCCACCTGCAGTTGTAATTGTGGTTTGGTTTGTGTATTATGTAAGACTGAACATCGCAAACATTAACATTAACATTAACATTAACATTAATATTTGGAGCTAAAATTACAATTACAATTTCTCTTCAATATAACTGTAATCTGAAACATTTCTATTCATCTATTTAAGTGTTTTTTAAATTAACAATCACAACTGCATACAGTATACAGTACGTATATGAATTCAACCTTTTTGTGTATTCTTTCTTTCTATCTTTCTTTCTATTCATTATATTTAACAATATTGGGACCAGTTCAAAAGTTCTTGCTTAAGGGAAATAGCTAAGTTGCATTGTCCTTTAGTGTTAAAAAGAAGTTATTTTGTTTTCTGTGTGTGAGGTTTAATCAAACTAATGGAGGCTAAGGACGTTAGGTGTTATTTACGGAGCACATTTGATACACACTGACAATTGAAGGTGCTTTTCAAGTTGTATAAAGTACAGAGTAAGACAAATATAGGAATAATAAAGGAGAGCTCTATTATAGACAGACAATTACAAAGTTAGTATATTAAAAGGTGCTTGACAACTAGAACAACCAAAGTGGAGACTAAAATAATTAATTATTGGAAACACTGAACAACAAAGTATTTGAACGCCATCAGAGCTGTGACCTGTGTGTTCCTGTCGTATCCAGTTTGACATGAATGCGAGGTTTGGCGCCGACAAGGTTCCAGCAAAAGACGTCAACTACTCTTTCCTTCTGCGGGACGTATTCAGCTTTCCCTCCAACAACAGTGACCCTGCCACCTCCACATAGACACAGAGTGGAAGGTGAAACACACACACACACTACTTATTCTCCAAATAAAGAGCATGGTACATCAGCCTAACCAGCATCCGTGTTTTCATTGTGTGTTATTAAGGAAATGTGATGTGTGTTTAATCTTAAAGTTTTCTTTCTCGCATCTGAATAATTTGGTGGTAATGGTGCGTTCGAGTGTAAGCTAACACAATCTGGTAACTGGAAAATTGATGCTTCAGGAGGGAGAAGTTGTGAGAGCCCAGATACTTTTGGTGTGCTTGTGTGTGTGTGTTTACGCGGGTTGGTGTGAATCCCTCCGAGACATGGTAAAAGACACGTGGCGTTAATGTTAATGTTAGGGTTAGAAGAAAGCTGTAGTCAATAGACCTTTTCACAGCCGCCATTCTGTTCTGTTCCATTCAGGTCAAATATGGCCATGTTGGCTCTGCTACACTAAATGGAACAAAGCCTTAATTAGTGAATTGCTGTCCCACCCATACACCAGTTCGACTCAATCTTGAGTAGTGCTCAGCTGTCAATCATGACGTGAAACCCCCCACTTCAAATAACTAATTAAAACCAAACTGATCAGAAAAATGAACTATTTGACATGTACTTGATTATTGATTATTTAGTGTGGCCAGTGTCCTCTCTGCTAACATGGAAGGGCTGGGGTTTATGACATATACTGCCACCAGCCACCAGGGGGCAATTAAGATGTTTTGACTTCACCTTTGGAGAGCTGTCTTCTCGCCTATCTTTATATATGTCAGTGGTACATATATAGTTATCTTAAGTCAGCTAATTTTAGCAAAATGCTAGCTAACTAATGTTGATGTATGTATAATGAATCCTCCCTGATGATGTCTCCTCTCACTTGTCTTACTGCTGTTCTGCTCAGGAGCCCTGCACTGTAAAAACTGATATACAGGAAGGTCATAAATGTCTCTAGGGTTAGGAGAATCGACGTGTGTTTGTGTGCATGCGTGCAAATGTGCGTGATGGGCTTAATGCGAGTCTGATGGAGTCACGGCTAATCTATGAAGTCTAAACAGATATCTGAGAACAAGAGGGGAAAAGTTTCTGTTTACTGGCTGCGTGCCTCTCTTTTCTCATGACAACAAATCCTAAACCTGGAAGCACACACACATCACAGAGCACCTGCGTTCTGATGTTTTTCTCAGAACTGTTCCCCCAGAGCAGCCATTTCTGGCCCTACTGTTCACTCCGAACAGGCTTCAAGTAACTGATATCGCTGAGTGAGTCTCATGTTTTAATTTGGTAGCTTCAGTTGAGTTTTACACTATTTTAAACCCTAATTTGGGATTGAGTACAATTGTGTATACCCCCATTCAAAAGTTTTTAACTGCTTATGAAACCATCCCAATTTAATTCTGATGCTCTTCATGACCTACATTAACAACTTTTTCTGTCCGCTCTCCCTCATTCCAGTGATTCCTCAGTGCCTATGGGCATTGGCACGGAGAGGGAGGGGCGGGGGAGAGGGTTGAGGCTTAGACCCCGCCTTACAGGGTCAGCCACTGCCCTAGGTGCACATGGGGAAACACTTAACTGCTCTCTCATTATTCCATATCTCCCTCTATCTCTGTCGTTTTATCCCTTCTTTCTCCACGAACCCCCCCGCCTCACCAAGGGCTGCTGTTCTCATTCCACAAGCAGTATCACGCACACAACGGTGTGTCTTTGTGTGCAAATGAGTGTTAAGGTCATTAGCTGCACTGTGGTCTGCACTGTGTCCTCAGCTCCATCTGAGAAGTTCAGTCTTTGATGCCGGTGTTTTATTCCCGTACTAGACAATATTCCTCGATTCTGCACTGGATGACTGTGTTCCTCCTCAAACTCCAAAAACCAGACCTGGTACGCTCATCAAACATCAGTTGTCTTTGGCAGCTGCTGTGACATTGCTTTACCTGGTCAAGAAAAGAGAAAGTTATTCTACACCAGCTGTAAATTACAACTATGGGACTATTTTTTGTTAGGCCTTTGGCTCCCAGCGGAGACTATTTTTGAGGCAAACGTGCCAGTTTTTCTGTTGCACAGCGGTCCACATAAATCTCCCAAAATTATAGCCCCCTTCCATTTTTTTCATGTAGTTTAAAATAAGGCTGGAAATCAATCTTACAAATGAAGACTAAATATGTCTGTACACCATCAGTCAGTCCACAGCCTTGTGCCGCTCAGAGATAATACAAACCGGCTTGAAAAAGGAAAGACCAGTGAGCTATGGTTGAAAACTGTCAGATATTTAACTCTTCAGTTCAGAGTCTTACTTTTATAATAGCCCAGATTCGTATGCAATGAAACAAAAATAGACATGGCAGGTGTTGGGACAACATGCCCATAGGGCCAGCAAGTCTGTGACTCAGGTTGTGATGTGACCCTGCCCCGCTAACGGGATTAACAGAGATGGAGGAGGAGATGACTAATGTCATGTCAGGTCCAGTCACATCTCAGTTACTGGTGCTCATGGGGACAGCATGTCCGACCGCCTACAGCCAAGGTGGGACTTGATCGAGACGGGGACAACTGCCACGTCACACTCTGAACAGTCACCGTCTTATTCGCTGATGTAATAAGGCTGCAACCTGACCTGCGGCCTAAAACACTCATACCAATCATACGGGTATGGGCCCAAATGGTAAGCAGACAGCAGCACGTCAGTAAGATGGACATGTAATCAAGATTACATAATCAGATTAGAAAAATTAAGTAACTATAATCAGCCCAGATAACATTTGAAAAACAGGTAATTAGATTACAGTTTCATTCGGGGTTCCTTAGACAAGAGCATCACTTTGTGGCAGACCTGTAGGGATGCACAATGCCAGTATTTGGTATCAGGTCCAATACTGTGCTCTTGTACTCTCCGATACCACTGTACGCCACAGATATTTTAAGCAACTTTAGTAACATCTAAAGCTATAATAATAAGATTCCTGCATTAAAATGTCTTTAAACTCTAGAGCTACTATGTTCTATATGTAGTTGAGTTGTGTATTTCCATTATCCCAAATGCTTACAACAATGTTCAAACTCAGTGAAACGCAGAGTTACCTGTATAAAATGTAAAAAATGTTTCACCGGTCGCCTGTCTATGTCGTCATATCCCCTTTGTGCCTGCGTCAGTGTTGTGGTTCAGAAGCTGTAGGTACAGGTTGACTGTGTTATCCGAGTTTAAAGCCACAGTTGTTTACCATCACTGTTTACATCTTGGTGCTTTTTAAACTCTAGATTTGAACTGGATGAAGAATTTTAGTTCATCGGATGTCTGGATCTTCAGTTATCAGATAAAACAATGCTGAGCTAACGTTAGCAAGCAGCTCGGCTCGCAGCGCCCTCCGGGACGTTTGAGATGTTTTAAGAGAAAAATGAATATTTGTGGAGCTCTAAACGTGTGGCTGCATCCAGTTCTTGAAGTATTCAGATTAAATACAAATTTTCTGTAATTCGATGTATTATGTTACTAATTACAAAAATTGCCCTGTAATTCGTACTCAGTAACATTACATTTTAAAGGAATCTGACCCAACTCTGCTTGTCTCCCAGCTGAATTCTGATAAACAGTGGAGAGAGTAAAGAGTTAATTCTAATCTTAAAAAGCAAGTTACCTGTCAACAGCTGTCACACAGGGACAGCATTACTTAGCTTTTTATTACTGTCCATTTACCCACTGTCGTTTCACAAAGTGAAAGCGTTTTTTACAAGTTGTCAGGAAGGTACTTTTACGGCGGTGTGTCATCTTACTGTATCCTCTCCTTTTGCTCAATATATCCTCTGGCTTTTCTCTGCTTCTCACCCCACCCTCCCCTCACCCTCCCCGCATATGGGATTCACATTTGGCTTCGCCGAACATTTTCTTAATGTGATATTATGATACATTATCTGAAGCCATTCACTCCCTGTCACCACCTCTCATGTGCACACAAGGCGAGTAAGCCAAGGAGAGGCTGTAAGGCTCTGTCCAGGTGAGTTATGGCCGTTTCATTTGACACTGTTCACAGTGGTGATCATTTACGGTGCCTGAAAGTGTAATCAAAATGCAAACTGTGCTTACGTGGGTCTCTCACTCTCTTTTCTCTCCAGGAGCCTGTTGGTGGTGTATAAGTTTTCACCCTCTCCTGCTGCCGGCTGTAAATCGCCTCTGTCGGAGGTGTGTGTGTGTATATGTGTGTGTGTGTGTGTGTGTGTGTGTGTGTGCATGAGTGAGGGAACAGAAGGTGAGAAATTTGGGGGTCAACCGAGGTCTTTCAGGTAATTGTGCTTCTTAAACTTTTGACCCACTAAGCCCTACTTAGTGTGGTGCAGCTCGCTCCCCTTATTTCCCCCGAGAGTTTTGACTCTACATACCAAGGTGTGTGTGTGTGTGTGTGGTGTGTGTGTGTGTGATAA
>NW_023340095.1:6698396-6710262 GCF_004916995.1 Morone saxatilis | reverse complement strand
GATACAATGAGTACCTGAACATAGCGCAGCCCTCAAACACAGCCCAAGTTATCTTTTTACCTTTGTTCACTCATTGTTTTCCCACGACTGTTTGACTGCCCTTTTCTCTACTTGTCCAGGCTATGAAAAAATACATTAGTTTTGTTATTTGTGCCCTCCCAACCTCCCCCCCCCCACCCCTACCCCTATGTGTGAACACATGCTGAAAAAATGCCTCCTCAGTGCTAGGTATAGCATTAATGTGACTGATTTGTCTGCTGTGTGTTTCTTTTTCCTCATGGATACTCGCCATGCCCCAATCAGAAAATAATACCTCTGTTTTGTAATACACGCCGCTAAATTTGAAACTGTTTAACAAACTCAAACGAACTAACATCTCCAGAAAGGCAGAGAAGAAGAGAGAGAAAAGCAAACCGCAATGCATCTGCAGAATTTGTACAATGCCGGAGAATGTAGACCGCGAGCCTCACTCATTCAGCCATCATTTCCCTTTATATCTTCAGGGTGTCTGTGTTGAGCCTCTTTCTTTCTATCTTTCTTTCTTTCTTTCTTTCTTTCTTTCTTTCTTTCTTTCTTTCTTTCCAAATCTGTTAACACGCGTGCTTGCCGTGTCTCTGTGCGTGTTTGAGAGCCCAATCTTTTCAGTAGATTTTCCCAGAAATCCTGGACAAACACACAGATAGAGAGAGATCACTTTATTTCTCATCACTTAGTTACTGTAACGTGAGTTCTAAAAGCCTAATGCCTGGATTATTTACAGAGGTAAAATGCATATCAAGCTCTCTCTTCCTCATTTTAATTGAATTATTTACATCTTATTCTCTCACTCTCCCTCACATATCTCTGACGGTTACTGGTAATGGACTGCTACATCATAAACAGCCTTTCCAGTAATGTGGAAAATGTGTGCATGTGTGTGTTTCTGAGCATATACTTGCATTGTGTGCACTTATTAAATACACCATGTTATATCAATCTTTAAATAATAAATCAGTAGAGACACATATTATAAGATACCAGCAGTGCAACCTGTCCTCTGTGGCTTTGAGTTGATTCAGAATATACTCATCTCCGTAAACAACCTCATTAAGGTTTCTCGGAAGCAGTTCTTTTAAGTAGCATGTGTGTCAAATTAATAAGTAGACCATTTCCTTGTTTCGCCACTGATATTTGTAGTAAAATTATTTACCGACCTGTTACTGAATAATTTATGAAATAAGGAATAATTGCTCAGAAGTGGTTCATATTCAGTTTTTAAAAAAACATCTGCCCTAATCTATTCTCAATATCACAAAGTCCCCTCTCTCAATCTCTTTACCCTTTTGCTCTCAATCATTTTGTATTACGCACACAAACACACACCCTTCTTCTCTCTTGATTGATCAGATCCTTATCTACCTCCCTGACCTCTAGCTAAAATGAACCATGGCTGCAGTGTCACATCCTTTTTTCTTGAGCACTGAAAGGCACGAGCATACAATTGTTAATGAATACACTTTGTGCTGTAGGATTGCCTTTTATCATATACTTTTATCATCATGTTTTCATGTAAAAATGCCAGAAAACCACATGTGCTTCTGCCCTGTGTTGTTTTTTTCACATTTCAAATGTCAGAAAATCTGGTGGGGAAAGAACTGAGATGTTCTCTTATCATCTTATCTTATCTCGTAAATAAGACTTGTACTTATGTGACTGTACTCATAATTGTGATTTATGGTTACGAGATTTATATCTCAGAAAGAGAAGAAGAGGGGGAAAAAAAAGAATTACAAGGAAACAACCTCATAGTGATCAAACAGTGAAACAATGATTTTGTAAAAAATCTCCAATGTAGGCCTATATCTTTTTTGGGTAAAACCACATATATACCTATTTTGTATACGTGACCAAAAAAACCATATGTAGCACATGAATTGGTGTTTTAAATGTAATATTACATGTGGGAGACGTAGACTCTAACCTGGCAACAAGAATTGATGATCTGAAATAAACCTTCACATGTTGCTGAGGTTGCCAGTACATTAGTTGTACAAAAATGAATTTAAAGTAATGTAGCAAAAGTAGGTCTACTCAATATATATATATGAATGGCTATAATCTGAATCTGCAAAGTAACTAGTAACTAAAGCTGTCCGTCAAATGTAGTGGAGTAAAAAGTACAATATAAGTAGCATAAACTGCAAAAACTCAAGTATTAATCGGCTACCTCAAAGTTATGTTTAAGTACTTGAGTAAATATATTTAATTATATTTCACCATTACACCCAAAACACACAGATAAACACATTTATTTTATTATTTTTAATATTTCTATGTAAAATGAATCAGTTTGAAACCCCTTAAATATGTCAGTGGCTACTTTGACAGGACTATCCCTTTAAAGAAGTCCGCTATATCAACAGAGCATAAGAACAGTCCATTTCACCGAAAAAAGGGGAACTCATTCACCGTTTCGTGAGATTTCACATTTAAAAACACAAAAAATACACCGCGAAGAAAAAACCAACACGTTAAATTTAAACAGCTCTCAAACACACACATCACCTCGCACCGAAAACTACCTTTTGACGGCGCGACGTCTTCGCACAAAAACCCGCTTTCACCCCTAATCGGGGCTTTTCTATTTTTAGCATCAGCTGTTGCAATACAAAGATTAGCTACTCAACGTATTGTTTCGCAGATGTGGGGAGCTCACTCCCGTCTGTGGCGAAAAGGGCGGCGGTGGTTTGAAGCCGAGAAAGAGAGAGAGAGATGGAGGAGGAATCGTCGGTGGAAGACGTGTTTTATTTTTTATTTTGTTGTGTGGTGTGTCTTTGTGTGCCAAGACCAGCGGAGCTCAGTATCGGTAAGTAGCTCTCCAGTTGACCAGGAAAGAGGTCGTGGAATGGGGCGTGTTTTTTTTTTTTTTTTTTTTTTGTATTCACGGACGTGAACGCACCGTACATTGAAAAAAAAAAAAAACCCTCAACTGTAGCCTGTGTTTGCTGTGCTGTCACCAGATTGGTCTCGACTGTAATGACAGCACGGTGAACATCCGAGGGAAGTTAGCTTGTGTTATTTTTATTTTTTTTTTATTATTAATGCTATGAACTGACTGTGTGTCGTTTTGCGGAAATTCCTATTTGCTGCAAACTTCGAGAGAGAGAGAGAGGAGGAGAGAGAGAGATGAGAGAGAGAGAGGAGGAGATTTATAGAGATGAAGCAACCGAAATCCGTTTATATTCAGGGGCGGTATGTCGGTTTCATACGGCGCTACACACACACACCACACACCAACCGACAGACAGAACACACAGCACCACGACACAACCAACGACATCACACAGACAGACACAGAAGACAGCGACAGACGACGGGCCTTGCCTCTGTGTGGGTCAAAATGTATCCTTTAGGACGACACACAAAAACACAGGTGCTTGTCTTTTTGTCTGTCGAGAAGGTATGTTTTTCCTCTTCCTCAGCACCAGTTTTTTAACAGCTGGTACTCAGTAACACACACACACACACACGGTGGACGTCCAGCTCTGATGAAAATGCTGCAGATTTTAACCACACAGAGAACAGAGGGATTCTTCATGTATCAAATCATAGGATGAGATCATTCAGAAGCACCAGTCAGTCTGCAGACACTCACACACTCTCCTTCTCACCCACAACAACACAACAACACACACACACACGTTAATCACTATTAATAGCAAAGTGAAATCACCAGATAATTTGTCTTGTCTGGGGACAGATCCCCCCTTTATCCTTCCCATCATAACTTCATGGAAATGTCAAATCCTCGCTGCTGCTGCTGCTGATCACGTTGCTGGTGAGAGTAAGGGTTAGCTGACTTTTACATGCTGTTTCCCTGAAGCTTAATTGTGACCTTTGGCTATGGGGGGGGGATTACCCTCTGGATGATTGGTAGATGCTGCGTTTCCCATCCGAGGTATGTGATCTATTACATGTGTTAGGAAGCCATTGTTAAGTCATGATTCCTGTGAGATGCTCATTGTCAGTTGCATTTGTTTGGTGGTGGAGGAGGTATTTAGATCATTTACTTGAGTAAAAGTTGCCTTTACCGCACTGTAAAAATACTCTATTACAAGTAGTCCTGCTTTGAAAGTGTCTTAAATAAAAGTATGTAAGTATGATCAGGAAAATGTACTTAAAGTAGTATCGATGCAGAACAATGTCCCCTGTGACTGTTATTATATATTATACTATTAGATTAGTACTACTCATGTATTCATGTAAAAGCAGGATTGTAGTTGAGGTGGAGCTCATTTTGAACTATTTTTGTATTATTTTCATTATGGATTCATTTCTCCATGAATTGACTGATGATTGATTGATTTTCTTTTTGAATTATGTGAGGAAGACGGTGAGAAATGCATCACGAGCCGAGGCGAAAGTGACACAGTGACAATGTCCAAACCTCAAAGTTATTAAAAATAAATGGAAATTATTAAAAGCACTCAAAGGAAAAGCAGCACATCCTCACCTATGAGAAGTCTACACTATGAAATGTTTTTGAATGAAAAAGGACAAACAGTTATAGAAATATTGCCAATTAATGTTCTGTCACTTGATTAATTGACTAATCATTTCTGCTGTACTTGTATACTGTTGGGTAGTTTATAACAAAACATCATTTTGGAGTAAAAAGTGCAATATATTCCTCTGAAATGTAGCGGAAGAGAAGTAGAAACCCGCATGAAAAACTAAATAATAAAGTAAATTACAAGTACCTCAAATTTGTACTTAGGTACAGTACTTGACTCAATGTACAGTGCTTAGTTACGTGCTGCCATGTCTGATGTAAGTGTGGCAAAAAGTTGATCTATAGTGTAGAAAAGTAGTGACCGTAAGGCTACAGGCAGCCCTGACCCCGTCTTCATCTTCTGAGGTGCCCTTGAGCAAATACAAGGCAAATATCCACCTCCCATGTGTGAATGTATTTAACTGTATGAGGGTTAACCAGGGCAGGAACCTGACTGGGATAAATAAGGATAAAAGATACATTATCCCTTATTATTCCCAACCTAATTGCTCTGGATAGTTTCCATAGATATAGCAGTTATACATTCCTCAGCTTTCTTTGCAAAAGAAATTCAGCTAAATTAGTGTCTTTTGCTTTGGTACTCATTCAGACCTTTAGGTTTGAGGCCAGTTTCTGTTCCCACGCTGAAGGCTTTCACATCACTTTTCTTTTTTTCCCCCTGAAGTTTAGACCCAGGTATCCTCCTGAGTGTTTGTTAAAGATCTAACCCTAACCCTTACTGCACTGTCATAGCAAAGAAGAGTTATTCTTTAGATCTTATTTATTTGGATTGTCTAAATGTTCAGTGTTTACCTGGAAAAAAAAAAATTATTATGTTTAATAACTGAAAATACATGTTTGTTAACCTAAACCACTGTAACTGATGAACAATCATTGGTTAATTATGTAAATTACTGTCAATAAGTCTCAGTGTCACTATGATGACATTAGGGCTGGGCAACGTGGTTGAAACAAATATCAGGATGTTTTCATGATAGTTTTTAATATCAATCTAGAATATATATATATAATCATATTACAAATCTGAAATCACATTTAAAAAAATCTTAATTGATGTCCAAAGCAATTAACTGTGTTTAATATATGTGCATTATATAAGACCATACTTTTCATATGAGTAAAACAAAAACTACATTAACTAAGTTTCGTAGTTTTTAATCACAGCTTGCTCAGAATCCTAAAACCTTTCACAACAAAATATTATAGATCTCATCATCATCATTGGCCATCATTGCTGTCTCAGAGAAATACCGTAGAGTACTAGCAGGTTATGTGGTGGTTAAAGATATCTACTTCATAATCAAACGTAAATGAATAACATATTGTACCCCAATGTAAAGTGTTTCTCCCAAATGCAATTGGAAACGAGTTGTTCGTATCATTCATTCATTGTCACTGATGCCTGGTAGTAGTCCACTCATGACATCCTGTGTCCTGAAAGAAATTCCCAAATAGCTGGAAAAAATGTAAAATTATCAGAATGAATGAACGAAAAGGTCAGAGTAGGAAATGCCCCCAGCAAGTCACAGTACATTAGTGAGATATTTGGGTTGTGTGTGTGTGAATGGCAGCCCTTATCCACGAGAACGTCTGAAAATGGCATAGTATTATGAAAAAGACATCAGTGTAATTTATGGCTAAATGGGTTCTCAAACAATGCAGTGAGACCGGAGGCTGTGCCAAGTGAGTCATTAGTGATGACCCACAGTCATGTGATCAGTTATACAGGCCTCGTTTAGGCTGGCTGCACTTGGTCCTCTCAGCCAAATGTATCGCAGCGAAATCCGGGTATAAAGTGTGTCATCGTTGGCGGATATGTGGCGAGGGGGCAGCTGACTTTGCTTCGCTCATTTTATGGAATAAATGAACAGAAATTACTGCATTAAATTACAGCTTTTCTACTTATGTACGTATATCTGTCAACAGCCAACAAATGTACTTGTGTAAATCAGATTAAAGACGTCTACGCATTGTACTGTCGCTTCTTGGGAAGGAAACGACCCTGTACAATAAGACAGTGGGCAGATTGCACCTTGCTGCACTCTGAATTTGTACTTGTGTGTGAAGAAGGACGATGGCGATGTACATCTTAACCCAGGAAGCCAAGATTTGATGCCTTGCTGGCGAGCAGTGTGGGGAGAGCTGTATGATTAATAATGTATTGATATGCCACATGAAGGCTTGATGCTGGTGAAGAAATGTTAGGATCCTCTTGTATTTGGCCCGGCTCTCAGACAAGGATAGCTCTTCAGCGAATTCTTGTTTTCACTTCAGCTGTCTTGGTGACAAGAACCAGCAACCGGCCTCTCCAAGGTTGAAAACCCAGTTCCTACAAAAAGTCGGGGCTTTGATACATATTTGGCTCGCCTGTGACACAGTTCATACAGTTATACCGCCCAATTCTTAAATTGTTTTCAAGGGTAAAATAAAAGATCAGATCAACTCTTAATCCAAGAAGAATGAGGGTGGAGTTTGATTAAACTTTGTCACTTGACAACTGAGAGCTTTTTGGATTCGGTGAACTGTGTCTCAACACCTCCTTTAAATGATCGATGAGTGTTGATATCAACGCTACAGTACTGGCTGGGGTGCGCACCACTCTGTTTCTCCTTATTCTTGTTCTGTGAGATAGGTTGCTGCTTTGTTCCCATGTGAAGAGGGAAGTCCCTTTATCCTTTCCCAAGGCAGCAAACTCGCCACTTCTCAGGAATCCAGAGGGGCTTTATGGAGTCCAAAACACTCCAGCTGCCTCAGTTTTTTTGTATGTAAAACCTGAAACTAAAAAATAAGGGTATTTCCTAATATATGTGTATATATAATGCTTCTCATGCGTCAAAGGTGGTTCGATCCAGCATTTCTGACTGTTAAAGCTTTTCTCTTACATGGAAAGGCCAAAGCAATAGGAAGTTAAGTTATCATCTTTTAAAGAGTTGGAGTGAATGGCTTGACAGTTTGGAGGCAACAAAAGTACTTTGGTTAAAGTTAGGAAAGATTGGTTATAAACACATTGTGTCTCTGCTTCAGGTCACAGTCAGTCTCTCAAACAGAGAGCACTGGCGTAACCAGGTGGTATTTTCTCTAAAACACAAGAGACAAACATTTTATTAATGGTGTTATTTCATAAAAGTACTGAGTAAACCTGTGTAGGAGGGCCATGAGAAGGGAGTTTTCAAATATATCCCATCTGAAGAGGGTTTTTCTAAAAGCTCCATTTTCAGGAGTGGAAAATGCCAGCTTAGTGTGGATGAAAGACCAAAACTGAGAGCAAAGGATTCAGATTCATTGGCATTAGCGTGGATACGGCCTAAGTGTTGTGCACAACACTGCAAGTTCGTCCTTTGCAGGCTTGCTTGGCCCTCTGAAACATCAGGGTTTGTAAAGCCACACAGCCAAACAGAGTACAATTTCCTCTACAAAGCTTCCACTCCCAAAGGAATTTGTTTTAAACTTATGTCTGTGGATTATTTTAGTCTCACAGAATGGGGAGTGTTGTTTCACAGAATTGTGCACTCCACTGAGTAGACTCAGAGGGAAATGCTGACACACCGTACAAGGTTGTGACCTGACTTGGCTTCAGCTAACCAGGCATGACTGGTCTGAAAACCACAACTGGTGGCAGGTACTATGATTTCAAGCTGTTGTTTTTTTGCACAGCACTGAAGAATCTGTCTAGTCTCTAGTCTGGCGGTGTCTTGTGAAATGGTACAGTGGCATAGACGTTTATAGCCTGGGATTTTGTGAGCCAACTGACTGACTGAAGAGGCTTTTTAACATCAGGAATTTGACTTGGAAATTCTTTGCCCAACCTGGCGGGCTGATTGGCTGGTCGGTCTGTGGAAAGGAAGGAAGCATCTTCCTTCCCTCCATTGTGCTGGGCAGGAAAGGATGGACTGTGGCCAGCTGACAGCTGTTTCCTGGTGGATGAAGGAGGAATGGCTGCGTGGGTGGGTGGGTGGTGAGGGTGTTGTGCTAGTAGTGAGTGAATGTGTTTTGTTTTTTTTGTCTGCTTTTGACTGTTGCTACAGTTTAATGAGAACTAGAAATGTGAATGTTTCACAGTAAGACAGTCGATTTTTTTCTTTATTTAAAATTAGTTTAATTTCAGATTTGTTCAAACTTCTTCAACAATTGCAGAGGGGACGGCTTGGCTTCAGTGTTTGTATCAACCGTTTTCATGTTTTAACCCCTCCACTACAAATTGCATATACTTTAACCTACTATAAGGAGTTTTAAGTGCTAGTGAAACAGTCTCAGTTTAATACTGATGCCTCTATATGACCTAAACAAGACCATGAGCAAGAAGATATGGCTGTTTCTATATAGTTATACTCTGAACTGTAATGCCGGGTCAGATTCCCCTCAAAATCTGACGGAACAAGGCGGTGGAAACACTACCACTTTTGTACACAGGTGCCACTAGAATCAACAAAAAAAATTAAAGGTTCTGTCGCTGATTTAACATTAACTCGCAAAATGTTTTTCAACCAAATCCTACATTTATAGATGTCCTACCATTCAGGCAGAAATCATTTGACTTTAAACCTGTGGAAACTTGAGATATGTAATTTATCATAGTGAACATTTCAGTCTTTTCTTTGTGGATATTTAAAGATACCTGGAGTTTTAAATGAAAATGAACCCCCACACACTGGAATGACTTTACTCTGACATCCATGTTTACTAGCCTGCAGGGTTCTTCTTGTTTGCCGTTGTTGCTGCATTACCACCACCAACTGCTGATGAGTAGATTTTACTCTTCTTTTGAATCTTCTGTTGGTTATTAAGGGCTACAAGTCTGTAAGATCACAGTTGTGGTTGTCACAGCTGACTGGTTGCAGTTGACAGTCAAGAGCTAAAATCACACAGTGGATGGTGTTAAATGACTCCAATCATTTATCTACGTTTGATAAGACGTTTCAATAATAAGAAATACCAATTAAAAGATGGCCATAAATGGGGAGCGCATTATAAAATGGTTGTTTCTGTTGTATCAACTTCACACCATATTGTAACATTTCTATCACCTCATGTGGCCTTGCTTCCTCTTCCTCACTCTTCTGTTTCCGATTCCTCGCACCCTCCTCTCCCCTCTCTCTTCTCTTACTTCCCTCCCATGTCTCGTTCTTTCTGAAGCTCTCTCCCCCTTTGTGGCTAGCTAGCGGTGTGAGCTTCTTGGCATAACAGCATGAGATAGCCTGACACATATTTGCCCTTAGTAATTTTAACTTTTTTGTTAATTTTACTCTATTAAAGCTGCAGCAGGTAAACTCACATTTGGTCATTTTTGCTCAAACTTGCACTATATTCTGACGGGAGTACACGAGACCGATAATATGTGAATTAGTCAGGCTCCTCTGACTCTTAGTGGCATTTGTAAGAATCCACCAGGCCTGAACAAAAACAACCAATCGGAGCCAAGAAGGATAGAAAAGCTGGTGGCTTGAAGATAGTCGATTGTTGAGTCTCATTCCCAGCATCGGTATTTGACAACCTTGAAATGAGACTCAACAATCAACAATCTGTTGAGGCTCTGATTGCTTGTTTTGGTTGAGGTGGATTCTTGCAAATGCCAGTAGGAGTACTAGGATGAGGCAGAGGAACCTGACTTTGTTTTTCACAGCTTATCTGTCTCTTGTACTACTTAGTGAAAAAGTGAAAGTTTCATATGACAAAAAGTTATTTTTATAGAAGTTACGTACGGAAGCTTTAATATAGGAAATAGGCTTTAAAGAGTAGAATGTGATATAAAAACAGCACATTTGTTGAGTACTGTACAAGCTGTTCCCCTGAGGTGTAAGTACAGAATGTATCTGAATCATTTGGAAATCTTTTAATAGATTTCTTTTATATCATAAGCCTCTACTGTACGTCACTTGTGTGGAAAAAAGAACTCCTCTGTTAAACCTCTCATATAGCGAGATAGATGTTTATTTTTGTTTTCAAAAAGCCATAATTACAAACTCCAGTTATCCATCTGTGTCGAGGCCATCATATTCCTCTGCTGGTTCTGTGGTTCTCGTGGGCCACTGAGAGTTGACGTCATTAGCCTGGTTCTTGCTACTCAGCCAAACCAGACTCACCAAGGTTTTCTTTGCTTCTCCATACAGTTGTGTATCCGTGATGGGAGAACAGTGGTTTTCAATGCAGCACGACAATAAGGCCTACAGCGCTTCATCCAAGCAGTTTTACTGCTGCTGCTGCTTCTTTCACTATTCTTCCTTATATTTAAAACACACCAGCTTATAACAAATGTGAGAATGCTGTTAGATCGTGGTAGACCAGCTCTCGTTCTATAACGTCAATAGCAGTAAGGCAGTAATCTTAGTGACACATTTTTCCCGTAGCTGCTTCACAGTAAAAGTCTTTTGTGGTTTTTCAGTGGGAAGCTTTAATATGAAGCAGCAGCCGAAGGAACAGTTTGCTTTGCATTAACTGTATCTTAAAGGTGCCTAGTTATGTTTACATCCAGTATTACTCACCAAAAATCATTATACACTGATCTGCCATAACATTATGACCACTGACGGGTGAAGTGAATAACACTTCAGGCAGCAACTGAACTGTTATGAACATGTTAGAAGCAGGACAAATGGGCAGCGACTTTGACAAGGGCCAAACTGTATGGCTTAGTTACGACCTGGGTCAGGAGCATCTTCCAAAAGTGCAGCTCTTGTGGGGAGAATTAGTATGAAACCATTGTCAGGAATGTGTATCACATTAGCCAAGTGCGAGTGCATTCTCATAAACAAAACGGGGATCCCCTCATGGAAAAAACATCCTAGAAAATGGAAGAACCACAAACAAGTGAACAACCTAGAGAAGGAGAAAACAAAACTCTGAGGTCACCGGTGGACCAACCTCAAAACATCCATGGTGTCTGCTGATCCTTGCTGCCTCTGGTCTACAACCGAGGCCAGAAGTGACCAGAGTGTGACCAAGTGTCACGCCCTCCAGAACTGTAGCCAGAAGGAGTGGGTCAACCATACAAAGAGACCAGTAAACCAGACAGTGGAGGGACTCCCTGTCATTGAGGGCTTCTGCCCAGATGTCAAGAGCACCAAGAAGGTGTGCAAGGCTGCGCTAAGAGGCAGCTGCTGGAGACAGGAACCAGTTGTGGACGCAGCCATCGAACATATGATATATATTAACAAAAGTAAATGTTTAATCAGAAAGGCAGGTCCTTTAATACTGTGAATGGGTTTCATCTTGCTACTCACCATGTCACAAAACTCTGCAGGATTCTGTGGTTTCATTTCTACCCATCCTGTGTAAATGCTGAAGTCAATACAGTAGTTCTCATAAGATGCAGTTCCT
>NW_023340095.1:6690150-6698381 GCF_004916995.1 Morone saxatilis | reverse complement strand
TCTAATGGCTGCTGGACGCTGGCTCCAAGGCAACTGATTGTATTAAAGGGATTTGTAAAAAATATAACCTTGTTCTTAAAAAAACTAAATTGTTCCACTTTAACACGTTTTATTATATTTTATTACAAAGCCACTTCCAGCTGTCATTCGGCTTGTTGTCTTTCTCTGGTGGGTTCAACTTAGATTCAAAAATTGGTGTTTCCCAGCTACAAAATCTTTTGTTGTAGGTGGGCTTAAAGGGTGCTGAACTCTCTCTCTTAGCCTCTCTTTGTCTATTTTTTTTTTTTTTACTATTTTTTTCAATACTTCTGCTTTGATCCACAAGTCCTAGCTGTGGTCCGTGGTCTCCATGGTGATGAAAAAGCAGCTGCAACAAAAAAAACCTTAACACCTCTCTCTCTTGTTCTCCCTCTCCCTGTCTGTTGTTCCCTCCCCTCTCTATTGTCTCTCTCTCTCTCTCTGTCTTCCATTTTAGTCAGGTGCGTCTCCTCACCCACCTACTAGCCTACTTCCCACCTTTACCACCACTGTCGAGGTAGCCATGGCGACCAGCGCTGTGCCAAGTGACAACCTGCCAACGTACAAGCTGGTGGTGGTGGGGGATGGTGGCGTTGGGAAGAGTGCCCTCACCATCCAGTTTTTCCAGAAGATCTTTGTGCCAGACTATGACCCCACGATAGAGGACTCGTATCTTAAACACACAGAAATAGATGGACAGTGGGCAATACTGGATGGTGAGTAGAAATGTATGTGCATGTGAAGTTAACCAGACAACAACTGAGAATGATCCTATGACACCATGTTCATTTTCTGTTTTATTTATTTTCATTTTCCTTTTGGTTTCAATTAAACATGTCTGTCATTAATTCTATCAATGATAATTTAGAAAAAAGCACTGCTGTGATTGTTGCATGTGGGAGAAATTATGTATCGTTCCATGATTTCATCCTTCTCTTGGTGAAGTATTCACACAGAATTAAGGGTAGCCGAGGCCTAAAGGTGACACTCAAGGAAAGATCACCCTATTAAAAATATAGGGTGATATATATCTACTCATATGTACAGTACAGCATGCTCAAAGCCCATGTCAAATACGTCTATCGTCTGGGTGTGTTTTGAATGAAAGAGTCAGTAAAAGAGAGACCCTTCCATGTAAAGTGATACATTTGTGCCCCTCCATCTTCACAGTGCTGGACACAGCCGGCCAGGAGGAGTTCAGCGCAATGAGGGAGCAGTATATGAGGACAGGAGACGGCTTCCTCATTGTCTTCTCTGTGACAGACAAAGCCAGCTTTGAACACGTTGACCGATTCCATCAACTCATACTACGGGTCAAAGACAGGTAGGTTACAACGGTTTAACTGAGGAATACCTTTGCAGAGACCACCTTTGCAAATCAAATCACAGAATGGCTGATCACTCTTCCCTAGTTGCCTTAGAGAGAACAAACAACTCTATTCTAGAGAAACAGTTTGAAATGGGTTTGGTGTTTGAGGGCATGCACAATAAACCCACAGCTTGTTATTGTTCTGTATGTGGGACATGTGACAAATCTGTCCAATCTGTCCAATCAGTCTGACATTTTGATGTATTTAAACACTAAATAGACTAAATCCTTAATTCATTAATACAGATGTCAAACATGCTAAAACATCTGCTGAGCACTCCCTTTCTGTTCTCCTATTTTTTATCTATCTATTGGTTATGAGAACATTTTACTCACCAAATAATTGCTGTGATTTAGGAAAACTTGCAGCATCACTGGAGTGAGTCATCAGGCTGGTTGCTAAATAAACCCCAGTTATATTAACCAGATTAATTCAAAGTGAAACCAACAGGAGAGTGCATCCAAAATGCCCCATGCAATCAACCATTGGAAATCTGTGTGTGTACATTACAACTATGGTAAATATAGTAAGTTGAAGTGTACCCAGAAGAAGTCAATAAAGGAGGAAGTAGCTCTGTTGGATAGACGTCCGCAATATAGTAAAATTGGAGAGTTGTTTACAATCTTCTGACCACTTATGTTGTATAATGTTTGCCTTTATGAATGCCATTCTAGTGATTGTTTTCAGTTCAGTTTTTATCTAAAATAAGACCCAGTAAGAAATGATTTTTAAAGTCCAATACACTACATGCACTAACATTCAAAATATTAAATATATGTATTATTCTGAAGAACATTTATCCTTATTTAAAGCCAAACTTCGCCCCCCTCAGTCAGACATGGTTCAGTCGGCAGTAACAGTTAGCGTTGTCATATGTTTCAGGATTAGACCTGTTAAGGATCAGGATCTGATTCTTGCTACACTTCCCTCAAGCTGCAGACCAGTTGGGCAGAACATCAGATTTGTTTCCATCAAGTTGTGTTGTGAACAGTCACCAGTTCTCTCACTGCGACTGACAGTAGCCAATAAAACTGAGCCTGAGATGGAACCAAAATAGGAACTGGAACTGAGCAAGTTGCTGTCTGTCCATATTTAGTGGTGCTCCACTGTATCTAATTTTTCTTCAAGATTTGAGTGTTGCAGAAATGTGACACCACTCAGACAATTTGTGTAGCATGTGATGCTCTTTCTAATCTAAATGTAAACCTATCAGGTCTTTAAAAATAGTCTCTACACCATGAGACACTTGTAAAGACTGTTTGTTACCACTGCAAGTGGTTTGGAAATCCATTGTTGAGTTATACAGGAATACCTGAGATTGTGTGTGTGTGTCCGTCCCTTCCTCTCAGGGAGGCCTTCCCCATGGTGTTGGTGGCAAACAAAGTTGATTTGGTCCATCTGAGGAAGGTCACCTCTGACCAGGGCCAAGAGATGGCTGCAAAACATAATGTGAGTAGTGAACCTTTAGGCTCTACTCTATTTCATATCTGTTAAATAGTTTTTGATATGTTCCTGGTTGCACTACAGAGACAGTGAAAGCATTTCAGATTGAAACTGAAACTGAAATAAACGTCAAAAGTTTAATTTGGTTCCACAGCTGAACAGTAGACTATTTGTAAATTCAGATATATTTGTCCTAAGACACACACTATATAATCTAATGTTAACCCTGAAGCTAACACAACGCTTAAGAAACACCTTGACACCCTCACACTGCGTCTACATAAAGCCGTCTTGGTGTGAAAAAGATTTGTCTCCACATTAATGTTTTTTTTAAGAGGCTTCTGCACCCATTTTATTTTAATTTTATTTCTAATGTACAATGACGTCCTGGCCAAGAGGCAAGCGACAGGAGGAAAGTTGAAAAAATTAAAACTTAGATACAGCTAGTTTAAGAAAACAATATTCGACAGATTTAAAACAGACAGTATATACACAACAGAGATTTAAGTACTGTGTTCCAGAGAAGACAGTTCAAAAGCAGGTGATTTGGTGATGTAACCTCATCTTTCAGGCTCAGAGAGAGGTCTCTGAGTTGCTGACTTTACTTCACTCGCTCTGCTACACACACATACAGTATCCACTAATTTCAGGGATGTGACGTCTTAAGACTTTTTATATCACGCTTTTTCTTTTTTGTCAGTATGTCAGTTGCAATTAATACCACTCATGCTTCGGTTTGGAATATCTCTGCTTGCTTCTTCAGATAACTTATATTGAAACCAGTGCCAAGGATCCTCCAATGAATGTGGACAAAGCCTTTCATGAGCTGGTTCGTGTTATCAGGTAACTCCAGGTTTACTTCTGTTCATTCTCTTATTTTCATGAGATAAAGACCTTCATAACTGTGCATGCAAAAGAATGTAATACAGATTTACTAGCAATAACAGCTGTCAAACTGCTTCGGGACAGTAGTGACCCTATATTGTTTACAAACTAAAATACAGTCATTACATCTAATAAAACGGCCTCAACTTAAAGAGTTTCACCCTTTCCTCCCCTTTTTTCAGTGTATTGTATGTCTTTAGAGGATAGTGGCACTTAGTGTTATGTTGGTATGTGAGGGCAGTAAAAGTGTTTCAAGCAAGAAAAAAAAAATCCCTGAGCTATTTCCTGTCTTGTCACACGTGTAATTTCAGAAGAATTTGGTTTGTGTCCATGTTTTGCATGTGGTCATATCCTGTTTTAGAGCCTTCTCTTGTTGCGAGGACCAATAAGCAACAAGTCAGCATGTCACAGGGTGTTTTAGGGCCTGTACTCCGATACACAAATACATAGCTGTATTTACCTCTGTATTTGTAATTAATTTGCCACATACCAGGTCTGTAACTGACTCATGAGACCATAGACTGATGAAGAGTAGTCTTTATTTATAACCGAGGAGGGTTAATTGATGAATCAACATTGTCCTCTTGTGGCCAGACTGTAGAAAGACAGTCAGGTGCATTAACAAATAATGGTTGTGCTTTTTCCCGACTGGTGCATCGGCAGTTCAGACAGAAACCGTCCATCCTCTTTGTACTTGTATGTGTAAGTTGTCACATATTACTAAGCGACTCTAAGCTTAAGCTCCCTTTTTATAGATTCATTTAGTGGTGTGGAAGTCACAAACTATAAATATAATGTGACGTATAACATGTTAATTAGAGAGTTTAAGAGGTGCTGGTAGGTGTATTTTGTGAGTTTTAACTTGCAGTTTCCCCCCTTATTCCAGTCTTTCTCAACATTATGAGAGAAAATGATAGCTATGTCAAGATTCTTGTATTTATGATTAAGAGTAACAACGTGCAAAGCTCCAAAACTATAACAATATATCAGGTTCGCAGTCATAATAATGGACAAACAGGACACCAACACTTACAGATAAGTTCAGTATCTTCTTGTTTATTAAGGCTAAAAAACTGTTCTTGTATTGTAAGGTGGCAGACAAAGCAAGTAAATTGACCCTGAGTTAAGATTCTTTTTTCCCTCCTGTGTTTTTCTTTCTCCACATGCACAGACAACAGGTCCCAGAGCGAAACCAGAAGAAGAAAAAGAAGATGAAATGGAGAGCAGAACGTTCCGCAGGTTCCCACAGGTTTCACTGTGCCATATTGTGACCTCCCTCGTCCTGTTTATTATTCGCAACGTACACACACCCACACGCACACCCACATACCTTTGGATGACCCCAAAGGAACTCCCAGCAGTGGTTAACTACTGGAGCACAAAAGGGAGGGGACGGGAGGGGGGCAGCGATGGACGTCTAGATGGATCCAGAAGGGCGGAAGGACAAGTGAAATGTTGGGCTGATGTCCCCTCAAACCTTCACAAAGCCTTGGAACGAGTGCTATGCCATCTCTCCTCAATTTATGCTCCCTTTCAAAAAGGTCTGTAGGTTCCTCCCATGTGTATTCAACACAGAACTACAGTGTCAGCAAACTGTTTCTCAATCAAGTGTAATTTTTTGAATTTAATATCAAACGGGGCACACTGACTGACTCAGTGGGGAAAAAGCAAAGAGATCAGAATCACCGTGATGTTGGAACTTTTATCTTCTTGAGAAAGAGAAGGAAAAGGGAGGAACCGGTTCAAAATGGAGCCTCGTGTTCGCCAACTCCCAACAACCTGCTGGTCATCACCTTTCTATCCTCACACTCCTACGATTTCTGGAAGAAAAGCACCTGTGTGATCTTTAGATTAACGTCTGTTCTCTCTTTGTAGAGCGGACATCATAAGGGCAGGACGGATGAATACGAGAGCGATGACAGGGATTTTGTTAGTACAAATAGATGTTGTGCGGTGTTGTCGACGAGTGAACTGTGAGTTCTGGGGATTCAGCGTGTACCTGGTGGTAATGCGAGACTGGTTTTGAAATGGTCAGTTCAGAGAGGATGGAAGGACATGTTGTAGCGAGCGAAAGAAATGTGATGTGAAGCTGAGAAAATGAGTCATATTGGTTGACAGGTGAACGTTACGGTCATATCAGCTTGTTGAATAAGTGTTTAAATATTGTAATTGTAAAGGAAATTTAAGATTGGTCGGTGTATGTAGTTACACTTTAATGTAAATGTAACAGGGTTTATACCAACACTGAAGTGTCTGCAGCCATTTTTATAGACACTCTTATAAATGGATTATTTTCCCATCATAAAAATAGAAAGTATATCAGAGCAAAAAGATAATAATAATAATAATGGTTAATTTAGGTTGCCTCTTCAGTCATTGTCAATGGCATGATGAGTGCAGTCTTCATCAGTACTGTATGAACAATAGCCCTGATGTTATTTTTGTCTTTGTAGTCTTAACAATTCGAGTTACTTTCCATGTTTTTTTTGTATTTCAAAAACTATAGAAAATTACAATTATATTTGTGATGAAAATAAATCTAATTATAGGTGGCAATGTAAACAAATTCAATGCTGTTTTACGAAAGATCTGTCGGAAAAACTCTTAACGAAATAGAATAGATAAGGGATAGTGAGAGCTTCGCGTTTCAGATCCGAAACAGGCTGGAGAAGCTGATTTGCACTGGCCACTAACCAAAATAATGTGATGTCACTTTATTTCAATCTTGGGGCTTTTCAGACTGCACCATTGAATTCAGGACAATGTTGTAAGAAGAATCCTGCTCAGTAAAGGACGACACTCCTTTTTTTAGTTCGGGGATACATACTGTAGCCTTGGGAATGCGAGTTAGAGAGCCTGTCTGAACCAGGCAGTGTGACGCTCCTAGGGCTTTAAGCCATGTTACCCTAGCTACAAGTTTTAGTTTGTAGAAGAAAAAAACAACCACACACAATCGAAGCAACACGACATTCAGTGTATTAATGTTTGTAGCTGTGAGGTGGATAGGAATGTACAATTTAATAACCTATGAAATGGCTTGTACTGTTAACGCACTAAAGTTTCAGTGGACAACTTTTTTTGTCTGGATGAATACCGTCTCTTGAAGGAATACATTTTTGCACTTTTAATACAATTTCTGACTTTCCTATTGGCATGTTGTTTTCTGTTCAAAAGTGAAATGAAAGGCACGTTCAAAAACAATTTTGAATGTAAAATCGAATAATAAAGTAAGCAAATAGGCGATTGGTGTTGTAGCCCTGTGTGCCTGTGTATGCCTGTTGCCTTGGCGATGATTGTAGAGACAGAGATAAAACAAGCTGGGATTTAATAATTCGAACGGTTTTGAAGGAAAAGAAAGTTCTGTATTACTCAGTTTTGAATTAAGAAAGTTCAGTGCGAGAAAACTTATTGAATGGCATACAAATTCACCTCAGCATGAAAGTGGAAAATCAACCTCAGCAAACGAAGGAATACATCTACATCAACTGTTCGAGGGACTTCACGGAGAGTTTCCAGAGAAGGACAGAAAACGTTGAAGTACTGAGCAATGAAGCAACAGACTCTGGATTGTGGGGGAGGAAGAAAAAAAAACAACAAAAAAAAACAAAAAAAACCTGAATGTGTTGAAATGAAAATGTTGCATCATGTATGTTTGATACCATTTTGTATTATTGATATGAATTATTGATATGATTCTTGCAAAGTGTTTTTTAAACAACTGAATAATTTATTACTGTCTGTTACCTCAGCGTGTCCCAGACCTGGACAAAAAGCTAAACCCCCCCCCGCCCTGTTTTTCTTTGGGACTCTCTGTTGGTCGTTGGCCTTTTGCCTAAAAAAAAAGCATAAAGACTTCTGCTTTACTGGCGCTCATGTGGATGACCTCACAAGTGAAAATATAATGACACAAGGGCCAAAACAAGGAAGGTTTGTTGTCCAACTTGTAATTATAAATATGTTTGTTTGTTCAATGTGAAATTTCTTAAAGGAATAGTCTGACATTTGGGAAATCCACTTATTCAGTCTACATGAGAAGACCTGTGCCACTTTCATTAAATATAAAGCCACAGCCAGCAGTCGGTTGTCTTGGAAACTTGGGGAACCAGCTAGCTTGGCTCTGTCTGAAGGTAACACAATCAGCCAACCAGCACCTCTAAAGCTCACTAATTCAGTTTGTTATTTTTAGTTTGTTTAATCTTTAAAGGTTGTGGGTTTATGTGCTGGATTATTTCTTACCTTTGGACTACGCTAAGCTAACCGGCATGCTGACTAGCTTCATATGGGAGCGTACCTATGTTCCCCGGGTCTTATGTTCCCTGGGTTCTATATTCCCCGCTTTGTATGGGACCGGGGAACCCGTTAACCCCTAACCCTAACTTAGCGGGAAACTATTTTAGGAGATGACCCTCAGTATCTGTAAGTTACACTGTAAGCAGGCGACGCGGTATCGATGCTGGTCATCACCTTCTCTACTCCTTCACCACATCTCTAACGGGAATTTCTGGAAGAAGAGGC
>NW_023340095.1:6655010-6690050 GCF_004916995.1 Morone saxatilis | reverse complement strand
AAAGTCCAGTTTGAGTAACAGATCAAGAGATGCGGTTCTAAGTGGACAAATCATCCTCTGGCCCAGTTTGGACAGTTTGGGTTATTTCCCTTTAGAGATTTCCTTATTTGAGTTGTAGGGTCAGTCCGACCTGATCAAACTAAAACCATGCAGTCCTGATATAGCTGATTAGCTGTTAATAAATGATTAATTAATCATTTATATAGGGATACTTAAGCTATTTACTCAGTTATGTTTTAAGTGTCTTTATCAGACACCAAAACCCTGCACAGAGCTTTATAACACTCTGAGTCAGTTTATGACAGCAGCCATCGTTTTATTTTTGAGCGCGACAGTTGCAAGGTTACCAATTATAGTTGTTCCAATACCAATACTAGTATTCCTCCGATACTGCCTAAAATACAGTATTGCATGTACACATGGCTATGCACTGATCCTAGACCACAGGATTTAGTAGTCCCTGCTAATTCATAGCAGTGTCCCATTTGCCATATTTTTTTTTTGGTAGGATGGTTGATGGTAAAGTAATGACCTCTCCTACTCTGTCTCTGACACAGGGTTTAACTTGAGCCAGACCATACAACAATCATACAGGCTTAGTAGTATACGCTTGTTAAAAAATAATAGAATATACTGTATATATAAATATATCTTTTAACGTCCTTGTATCAGATCAGTAGGGTACTCAGTAACAGGCGATACGCAAGCTTCAGGTATCAGGAAGGAAAAAAAAGGGTATCGGAACATCTCTATTCTCAAATAACTCAAGAAAGTGAATAAGCACATTTCCAAAAATGTTGCATAATTCCTTTAAGCAGACCGTGCTCATGTACCAGCCAGGTGTCTTCTAGTTGATTATTTAACTTTTTGATTTGAGGTCCAAAATAATGTTTGAAATCGGGAAAGGGGAAAGTTAGCTTTCTCGAATTAATCGTTATGGCTGGTACAAAAAAAAACCCTGCTGATTTATTGCGCCGTCTTCACATTTCAGGCAGACCAAATACAAATGCTGAAAGTGAACGTACCAGTTATCTGACCCTGGATTATGTGAGCTAAATTGAGTACTTTTCTTTTCATTAATTGGAGAGGTAGCATTCTTTTTCAAATAGACACCAAGTATTGTTGACGTTATGCAATTGATTTGAGTTGTGTATGTCCTGAAACTCTGTCAGTATGTAAAGATCCAAACAAAATTTGGAGTTGTCACAGCAGTTGTGTAATGTGTGTTTTTGGACAGGTCTGTTGTGTTCTAACTGGCTGTGTCAGACTGAGGAGCTAGACGAGGCACAAACAAGCTGTGGCCTTTTTATCTAGCCTCAGGGGTTGATTATATTTCAATAAAGAAATACAAGTATTGTGAGTTTATTTGTCTTACTCCTTTCTTTACCTTTATGGTAGGCGGGTATCCGTGATATTAAAATGCAGATACAAACCCTAAATCACCACTGAATGGCCTGTTAGCAGAGCCGAACATGGCTACACACGTTTTGAGAGTCGGCTTGCTTGTTCAGCAGAAACTCGCCTCATTAATCTTCAGAGCCGTCGAGGTCCATTGAGTTCAACACTGAGACTGCTGAAAGCTACATTTTGCCTCATTGATTTCAACCCCTCTGGGGAGGCAGGCCGGCACACAGAACAGGTGCCGTATCACTGCTATTGATTTACATTCATGTTCTTTTCACGGTGAAATTGGTTAGGAGAGGTGCTCAACGTGAGACGAGGGCCGAGAGAGCTGCAAGATGGCGTTCGTCACACAAACCGCTGAGTGAAAATACATTAAGACGATGGATATAATTACTACCCTCATGGTGATTCAAGGTGGAAACCGTCTTTAGCCCAAATATTTCAAACATGGATATGATGTCAGCTTGAAAGATTAGGGCAATGCTTCGATGTGACATTCACTTGATCAGAAAAGTTGCCTACACATTAGTGTAATCAGCAATAACATGGTATAGGCCAGCATCACTAAAGCAGCTGAGGGCCAGCAGAAAGAAACCACTTGTCACTGACATATAACACATTTTGTCAATGCCTTTAAAGTTTCTGTGCTATTCAAGGGTCTTACCACTGGGGGTCAGCACTTCACTGATTAACGTACTTGTCCTTTCTCATTACTTGGGTGGTAAAAGCACTGTCAAACACAAATGTTTGCACTTTGCAGGACCAAAAATCTGCTTATTGCTATCAATTTTTTCAACGTCAAATTGCTAAATGTTACATAGGTCCTGTGTGATAACTTAAAAGCTCAGTTAAAGGCAAAAAAAGACCTATTAAGAAAGAAGAAAGAAGAAAGAAAGAAAGAAAGAAAGAAAGAAAGAAAGAAAGAAGATGTGTAGCATACATAATACATTTTGACAGGACACACGGTTGTTATTTTAGGAGAAAAGAGCCAATAGTCAGTGACAGCTGACACACATCACATCAGCGTTATATCGTATGAAATCAGTCGGCCTTTTGGAAAAGCTCACGTCCTCCACACCATCATGTCTCTTACAGCACTTCTGAATTTCAACTAGTGGTTCTCCTTGATTTCATGTATTCATGGTTCACACTTTCTGTGTTACATTCAATGTCTCCTTCCCTGTGCATTATTGAATCCCTTTGATAATGTAGCTACTGAATGCTGGTCAGCATACCTTTTGGCTTGGAGTTTATTCCTCTCTTGCACAATCTCTTCCAAGCTGTCTGGATTCATTTGGGCAGAATTTCCAGAAGAAAGAACCTCGCCAATTAGTACAACTGTACGCTCATTTATTCCTACAGCAGTCTTGCCTTTTTTTTAATAACATTAAAAAGCAGCTGTCTCAGTTTCGTATAATTTTAGGGTCATGCAGTAATACAGTGGATTCATCAGTCTCCATGTTGAGGTGTGTGTGCAAAAGATTACCTCAGATTTAAATAAATTTAAAAAAAAAAGCAAAAACTATAAAGTCTAAACTTCTACCAGATAGACTTGATTTAATTTTCAGGACAATGGTAGATTTAAAAAGCATGCCATAAAAGGTTCAAAAAAGTCAAATTGAACAGCTATGTATTCAGATGCTTGGTGTTTATGTACAATACCAGAAAACTTTAATTAATAGATCAGGCTTTTATTTGCTTCAATCATTGAACTCAACCTGTCTATATTTGGGACAGGCATTTTTGCACAAAGCTCATGCTCAGCAAAGAAGGGGAATCCTATCAAACTGTTTATATAAACCAGTGTGAATATTAGTAAAAATGAGGATATAGAATAACAGATCGATTACAAATCATTCATCATTTGATTCTTTGGTGTTCATACTTTCTGTAAAATGAACTGAATGATTGGATTGCAGAGTCTAACTCATATAACGATGTAATGAGTCTATGCAGCTCAGAACTCACTGAAGCGAGTGACTCGATGGGTTTTAAGAAGTTTTATACATCAAAAGAATTTCTATAAAATCCTGACCAGGTGTCTAATTAATGTGTAGTCACAGCAGGCTAGTAAAGGGAACCTGCGTCTAATTGGGACCCTTTTATTGAAGTTTTATGGTAAATATCTGATGTGCAAAATATGATTCCATCTGCTTTGGCATAAAACATGTAAAGGGTTTCATAATTAGCTGTTTGTCCCATTGCTTTTAATCCTCACAAATGGCCTCACAAATTAAAAAAAAAAGGTGGAGTGAAGTCATGTGAAGACAATGGTGCTGATGGAGATGTAGGCAGATGGAAAAAAGAAGAGAAGATAGATAAAAGGATGGAGAAAAAAAAGAAATCAGAAAGTGAGTCAGAAAGGGCAGCCAGGCAGGATGGAGGTGTAAATGTACAAATGTATAGATATCCTTGTGAGAAACTGGGTCCCTTCTCATTCTCTCTACAGAGTGGGCAGAAAGGTGGTCAAGCCTTTTATATTAGTCCACTACAGTCCCTACATCACTAACAATGTATCTACTCAAACTCAAACTCAAACTTGGGATCCTTAATCGAAAAAAACATTGTTAAAAGAGTGAAATCCAAATGTAACGAGGAGCAGCAAAGACATCTGGGGAAGATGCATGGGGTTGGGCCCCCGAAGGGTCCAAGATCAATCTGAGGAGAATGAGATAGGAAAGGAAATATAACAATAACAATTATAAAAAGAGTTTATCCAGAGTGGTGATAGGATTCTGGTAGGATGAGGGTCATGTACGGAGGAATTATAAGGGGTCAAAGAGTTTGAGTCAAAGGAGACAGATCTCTTCTCACACGTACAAATCACACATTTGCAGATCTCTGCCACAGAAGTAAAAAGACAAAACAAATGTGTCCACACAGTTTTAGATTTATATACGCATTTACAAATTTCAGTACATTCACAAATCTGATTACGCACACACGGATTTTCAGTTACACAACTCTCCACTCACATGTGTTTTGCTGCATGCTTGCAGATAAAGATAGGAAATAAACCATAAAAGAGAACGATAAATGGGTGCCATTTAGAATCATGATGTGACCGGAGTGGTTCTGCTACACAAATACGTATTTATTTTTGGACTGAATTATCCTAGATTGTTTTGTGGAAACAGCTCTTGAAATGAACCTATTCACCCTCTAGTTTACCCTCTAGTTTAGTGGGTAAATGTCTCTCTGGTGGACATGCTGACAACTCAAAGACATCTTAAACATGACAAGGAGCCCTAACTCACATTTTTTTTATATGAGAGGTTACAAGACAAAACGTTTGGGAACCATTAGTTCAATCTTTAATTAGGCAAGGTGCATGAGAGAACCTTTGGTCAACTAATTTTCAGGTGTGTTGAAAAGAAGATTGAGCTGAGGAGGTCACACACAATTTGAATAATCCATTAATACTTTTCAAGCTTTAGTTTCTGCTTCACTTAACATGCAAGAAACGGTGTTTGATCAAGGTTGCAACATTGCAATCACATTTGGCTAAACATCCCTCTCAGCACTGTGCCGCAGTTCTGTATTCCGGCTGCACTGCCTAGAACGGGAAAGACTTGTCTCCCAAAATCTGGACAGTATATGTTAGCTGTCTGCAGGAGAAAGCTAGGAATATCAGTATGGACCCAACCCATCGAGGTCACGGCCTGTTTGCCCCCTTGCATTGGGGAAGAGCCATCAAAGCCTGAACAAACAGAATGAAGAACAGCTTCTTCCCCAGAGCTGTAGCCTCCATCTCCCCCCCACCCTCAGGAGTTACAGACTGTTACCAAGATAATAAGTTTAGCCTCTCTCATTCATTCACCCCCAACCCCCAACTGCTGCTAATGCACTTTATTACATACATCTCATAGCTCTGCTGTGTTCTGTTAAGCTGCTGTGCAATATATTTTATATATTTTTATACTAAAAGGCCATTTGCACTGTCACTGGTCATATTTATATTTAAAGTTTTTTATACGTATTATCTATCTTGTTCTTTTCTAATCTCGTCTTTATTGATGCTGCTGGTCACTGAGAGTTACCAAACACAATTTCGTTCTGTGCATTCAATGACAAAAAAAGTCTCCTACTTACAGTCTTCATAATTCAAATTAGTTGGGGTCACTAGAGTCACTGTTTGCAAATGAGATGCTCCTCAGTTAACCACCCTCGTGATATATAATAATGGCAGAGTAATATTTTGGAAGCAGGCCAACAATATGATTGTGACAGCACCACTGAGGATTTAAATATATCAGACTACATATGCAGTACTTGTTTGTGGGATCAGTCCATTGTTGGATTTTGTTCTTTTCATTTTCACAACACAGCTGTATGCGTGTTATATTGTGTATCTGCATTTCCCAGAGAAAAACATGCTGGAAAATAACATTGTCATCTCAATAGCTCCTCAGTCACTTTATCCATGGCATTGTGTATAGATAGTGAGAGAAGATCTATGACTAGGATCAATAGGTTTAATTGGGTTGTGGCTGCAGTCATTAGAGGAAGCACTTGAGACAGCAAAATGTTAAATGCTGTCTTAGGACATAACGTATTGATTTATGTTGAGATGTTTTGTTGTCAACCATCACAATTTAGAGAGAATGAAGGCTTTTGGATCCAGGGATGCTTGGATGCTGGATTAATGTTTCTGAATGTGTTGATGGTCAGTTTATGAGTCTGTTCTTTCTGAAAGTTTTCACTTTCTCTGCGATCAGACAAAGCGGAAATATCTCATTAATTATTGGATGGCCATCAAATCTGGTACAAATATTCACAGGCTCCAGATGCAAGAAATGTGATAAAGTTCCCTCTAGAGTGCCCTTTAGTCCCCTTAAAATTGAGAAAACAGGACGCAGTGCCCTCTAGGGTAGAAAACTAGGCTGCCATACATGCTAAAAGATTAGTTCTATATGTTTCTAAATAGTTAAATGCATAGTAAATAGTTCCCTGTGTGTTTTTATTACATTACATAGGTGTTAATATGCTTTAAAGCTGAGTCGCACAATAAAACAATTTTAATCTTAACCACAGTTTTGAACTATTCCACCATAAATGCTTCCCCTCAATGCGCCACAGTTGTGCTCCATATTTACCATCTGACATTTTAGTTGAGTGTCGAATTATGAGTGTGAAAATCTATCCACTATGTAATGCGGGATGACTCAAAATCACGATGATTCATAAATGTCATCATTGATGGGATCAAGAGATACTTGTATGGAGAAGTAGCAGAAAATTACTGGATGGTGGTAATGACAAGTGCAGAGGGTGTAGACAATGACAGTAATGGTGATGTTAATTATCGTGGTTGTGAGAATGGTGGTAATGATCAAAAAAAGAAAGGTCACTGCCATCCAATTGTTCTTGTATAAAAATATCCTTTTGAAGATGGAAAAGATGCCTAACCTCAACCAAGAGAATATATACACTTATTTATTTATTGTGCTTTGTATGTTGTGCTTACCTTTTTTCTCATGAGTTGTAAAAGATTGAAAACTGAAAATTAATGTGGAAATAACACATTACTTTTGGTTGTGGTAATTGGAGAGCCAAAACTGTCACCAGAATCTATTTGTTTTCTTATTTAAAGCCAAATTTATCCAGTAAACATTACCAAAATGCATCCACAAGTGCAATCCTGGCAGAAAGATCGGTAGTATTTTTACTCCTTTTATATTCAGTTATTACATCATGATTCGCTACAAACCTTGGTGGCGACCAGTCAGGGGCTTCAGATGATTGGCATATATCCCAGTCTCAGCACAATCTTCATTTTACATCACGATAGGGAGCCAGCAGTGGTATGCTGTCCCTCAGACCTGTTTTCCATGCAATTTAAAAATGGAACAAGGTAATAGATTCTGCTCTACATAAGAAAAAGTTAGATGATAGGAGGTAAAAGATCTGTCCGATACTCAAAGATGGCATGCATGGTGATGTTTTTGAGTGCCTCAAGAATACACAAAACCAGAGATCCAAGGCAGACGGGCAGTGTAGTGTAGTGTGATGAGGAACCTGGCCCCTGAAACCTGTAGAAATGTACTGTAACAGCTTAAGAGTCCAAGACCTTAAATTCTGGTCCAAAGACAGCTAAATGGGCACAGGTTATCTTCTACTGAGTGTGGCTTGCCTGGATTCACTAGAGATGAAAGCAAAGCCAGATTGTTTAGATGCCTTTGAGGGTGATTCATTTTAATTTGATTTATAATGTGACAAACTAAGAGTAAAAAGAGGGATTCATTCTGGAAAAATAACAAGCCCAAAGGCTAATTAAATGAACCTCTAATTGAAGAAGCTTTACAAATTTTTTGCTTGTTATGTCACCTTTCACAGCAATTTAATTTGTGATTTTAACTAGATCATAAGGTTTGTAAGGAGCTCCAATCAGTACCTTTGACTTAGAAAAGTAGCTCTGAATTGGATTATTTTATGAGGAAACTGCTGAAAAATTGGAACATTAGGAGAAACTGAAGGATTTTGCCAGTATTGGTGATCATTTGGCGTTTTAATCTTTGTACATCCAACTGCCAATTTCTGGGTCTGCCATTATGCTTTTTTGCATTACAGGACACTTTTACCTAGAATATAACAAATGAACAGCATCAGGGTGTCCATTTTAAAACATGCGAGGAGGTAGTGATGAAGGAATAATGCCTTTGATTTTATGTCTGGGAATGAAATTGGACAGACTGAGACATCTGCGTCAGATGTTGTTATAAAGAAAACCACAAATGTTTGCAAGGCAACCCAGGTAATGTCTCCCATTCCTCTAGAGAACCAGATGTATGGTGCAGTATGTAAGAGCTGCTTATTACTGTACATAAAATAATAAAACACCTCCTCTTCCTATCCTTCTTCCTGTAAGGCCCCATTGCTGACCACTTAGAGAGGGGGAATAGGAAAATAACTGAATTTGGAGGGAGAGTCATGAGAACTGAGACAAAACTGGAGAGAGAGGTTAAACACACTTATATAGGTGTACACAGGGGATTGAATTAAAGAGGCACAGGTGATTAGTGAGAGAGGAAGGGTCTTTCTTCCTGAGCCTGAGTTATAATAACTTCATTTTAATCACGAATATAGTTCCTGATTGGACTTACACTAAATTTAATCTTCAAAAGGCTTGCTAGAGAACAAGGTCACATGGGTAAAAGAGTAGAAGACCTGGAGACAAACTGCAATAAGAAAGTCCTCCCGTATCACAAGTCAACCTTTAGAGAGAGAGAGAGAGAGAGCGATACAGAGAGCGCCTGAGGCTCCGTGCAGAATAAAATTCAAATGTGAACTCTAACACACTTGAGTGGAAACACTCATTTAACAAAACACAGCGTAATGACCCGGTAAAGGTAGGATTGGACCCAAAAGTTGAACTGCGAGATCCTCTTTACCCTTCAAAAAACACATCAAACTAGGGGAAAAGGGCAGGAGTTTAAGGTTCATGCAGGCGAGTGAATTGGCTGGACCACTTAGTGAGGAACACATGAGGCGATCTGACAGGAAACAGGTGGTAAAGGGTCAGTATACTTCAAGGCTGATGAGGTAGGTGGGAGCCGGTGAGCAGGTAGGTGGGGCAGTCAGGTCAGAAGAGAGTGGCAGGGTCTGACATGACAGTTAATCTTAGTTTCATGGTTTTGTCATTCAACAAGCCCTAGTTGACTTCCCTGTCTTCCCTGTCTTGACTTAACTGTCATTCCACCTCCTCTGAAAAAGAGGGAGAGAGAGATCGACCCATCGAGGGCTGGAAGCCAGTCATCAACGCTTCTCACCATTTCCGCGATGACGTCAACAAGCCGCTGATTTATTTAAAACAGCTCTTTGTGATTGTAACAGAAAGAATGTTTGAGCAAACAAAACAAAGTGATACAACAATATATATGTAATATGTATATGTAACAATATCCAGATAATGACAGTAATTATGGCGAAATTCAATTTTTGTTGTGCTATGCTTTAAGCAATTACTTCACTAGACTCTGTCCCCAGTTTTTGCATTCAGAGCCACCCATGTTTCTAAATTATGTAGTATTGCACACCATTTCACATTATAATAATGTTAGTGGGCCAAGCATTAGTGATTGTCTATGTTTTTATGGTATTTAGGGACAGGAAAAGAGAAGCTCCTCATTGAAAGTCACTGGTAGTTATTGTGAAAAATACCTTCAAGGCACATAAAACACTGCACACATAACTGGCCGACAATACTAATCCAGACCGTACTTGCTGTAACAACAAGGGAACGGAGACTCCATTTAAAGGCTCAACACAGCCCCCCCTGCTATGTATGCCATCAAGGGTTAAGGGTAAGTGAATGAGGGGAAGTGGATTTAATAATGATACGCAGCTTTAGTTTTGCAGGGAAACGAGCACAATGGGAGAAAATAATGACACGAATCAAGCGAGTGTAATGCCACACACAGTTCATAGCTAAATTAAATTATTTAATTCAATCAGTTCCTGAAAATATTCCAGGATGCTACACTTTGATGAAAAATAAAAAGATACGTGGTGGAATGAAAGTGCCCTGCTTGTAATTGAACGGTCTGCAGACAAACGGCACCTCCTTAGAATGAGATAAGAGCTTCCCCCCCCCCTTCTTCTTGCAAGTCTGTCATGTGAAATTATTTCATTAACTGTAAAGTCACAATTTTAATTCTCACTCACTCAAACAAATTCATAAATTAACTGTGGGACTATTATTTGACTTAACCTCAATTTTCTCATGGTGAAAGGTCATTTTATGTGGGAAAAATTATGATATTAAGTGGTCTTCTGACAGCCTGATATAAATGCGACAATTTTACTAAGACACGTCCTTTGCTCTGTAGACTTTTTCTTAAACAATTAACACTTGAATGGATGCAGTCCATAATACCATTGTTACCACACTTCCCTGGTGTAGGTATCTAAGATTTAGCTCCTGTTTTGAGTATTTGAGGTGTGGGTTCAACAACTGCACTTGCAAAATCCCAAACACTTGGCAAAGCTTGTCAATTTTCTCCACATATAAATTCCAGATTCTCACACACACAACCCAACTGTCCTCCTGCACAACACTACACTGATGTAACTTTCATTTACTCTACTGAAATAGTTCAAACGGGAGAAACTCACTCCCCTGATAAGTGTTTTATTCACAGGTGTGTCACCAAGGTTTTAACAGATGTGTGTGTTAGAGTTTGTTTTGTATTCACTGCTGTTCTAGTTGGTTTCTTTTTGCACTGTAACATCTAACTGAACGACCTCAATAACCTTGAGAAAACTCTCATTTCTTACACTCACCTAACTTCCATTGGTTGTTACCTGGTGCATTTACTGGAAGATTTCCCCTGTTAACCAAGGCTATAGCTCATACCATACACTAGATATGATTAATACATACTAAAAATTAAAAGAAGCAACATTTTGACTACCAGTCAAGTGACCCTCTACTGTTCCATCCCCCGGGTTTTGTCTAAGGACCTCCATGTACCCATCAAATACAATACACACAGCAAACACCTGAAGGCAAGGCAGCTAAATTATGTTTTGTCAAAAGCTTCAGAAACCAAACAGCTACTTGGTGGTAATGTGATTAAACACACATTTATTTGGACCTCACAAATAGCTATGATGCATATCAGTTGATATTGTGTATCTGCAATAAATGGAAAGTGTGTAAAGAGGACATCACTTTTAAGGACATTTCATACGTATGTCGTACGCATTTTAACCTTTTCGCATGTCATTTAACGCCATTATAGATTACATTTTTTGGGGAGTGTTTGACATGCAGGAAAAGACAAAGTCAGGTTACCTTCGTCTTCACGGTAACAACAGTCAGGTGATGTGAAATGGTTGCAGTTTGGTTAAGTTTAGGAAAACATCATGGTTTTGGTTAAAATAAGTATATTCTGTCACTTAAGTCACCCAAGTTAAATCAGTTACACAATAAAGAAATAAACACTTTTGGTTTCACATGGGACACAAACAAAAAAAAAGCCTGTTTTTGCCGCCATAAGTGGATTTTGAGGCTCCTCACACCCAGTTTTAATTCCTCCTGGAGCTCTCTGGTACACTACCATCCTTTACGAGATTAGCGGCAAAGTGAGCTTTCCTCTACCAAAACTTTGAAACGGTGAACTCTGTTAACAGTCCAGTGCTATACCAGTTTGATTCTGGTGCTGAACGCCTTGGTAGATGCTAGAAATCTTCATAACAATAATAATGTGATATGAGCTGTGACCGCAGAGGTTTGTTCTTAATGTCAAATTTTAGAACGTCATTAATCCTTCCAAGGATTTATTGGTTTTATTCATATGTTTTTATTTGTTTTGGTCTGTTTTCTTGCAACTATCCACTTTTTTTCTTCTTCTTCAGCTGTTCAGATTCATTTTGGGCAAACAGTGTCCATCCACAACACTCACACTGTTGTCTTCCCCCACTCAAGATGTCCAGTACAAACATCCTTTGAGCTAGAATGCACTCGGGCCATGGCTTCACTCAGAGTGTATCCTAAATGCCAGCTTTTAACACCTGCCTATGCTTTGTGCATTATTATTGCAGGGTACATACTGTCCAATAAGAGCTGCACTCCTATCTTTTCTCCCCAGTAGGGAGAGGTGTCATTGTGCACAGACTGAGGGGAGAAACCTGCTTTTACCTTTGTACAGTGCTGATTAGATATTGATTTCTAGGAAAGAAAGTATTTACAGTGCAGTGCAAGTTCAACTCAAAACTCAACAAGTTATGTGCACTATCCTGATCAGTGCAATAGAAAGAGGCTCAGTAATAATGCATGAATACATATTGGAACAGAATACAAAGCAATAAATGGCAGCGTTCAGCAGACATCAGACTGGACGCTTTTAGGTAGTCATGGAAACACTGAGGTGCACTGGCCTGCATTCATTTCCACGATTTTAACAGCGATATTGTATTTAGTAAAATGTTCAGTGAGCCAGACTTGAATGTAACTCCATTCAGCTCTCTAATTAAAACCCACACTGGAAAGACACAACAGTCAAGTGTTTTTTATGTTTAGATGGGTAGACGTCTAATATAATAATATACTTTATATAGTGTTGGGTAGTTTATCATCTGTTTTGCAAGAATCTGAATCTGCAAAGTAACTTGATAGAAAAAGTACCATAGTTTCTCCTAAAATGTAGTAAACTGGAAGAGTTAAATATAGTATTAAATGGAAATATTAAAGTATGTCTCAATGTTTTGTTCGAGAAGACTGATTGGAATAAAATGGGTCCAATAGTTGTCAGACAAGGTATTACCAAGAAAAATAAAACCTTTTGGAAGGCAAACATTATGTACAGGACTCACTGTAGGTTAAAAACATATAGCATCCAACAAAACTTGCAATTACATTCAAATACATACATAGCATCAAGAATTGTGCAGTAGGCCTATGTGGTCTTGACTTTTGCATTTTAAAAATCCCCTGAATACAATAAACAAAGATTTTTCTTACTTCCCTCACTCATACAAATATTTCTCCTTTGCAATGATCAGTAAATGATTACCTGCCTTCACTCATCGCAAATGTGAATGATTTTTTTTTAAACAAAACACAAGGGGAATGATTGGCAGGTAAATTGTTGTTTTTCATAAAACCCCATAATGAAAAATGCATTTGTGCTAACAATGTTGGCGCCATCTACAGAGGGTCCCTGCACAGGTGCAACTAGTGCAGGTTTTCATAAGTCCCAGAGTTACTCAGTCTGGGTGTGCAAATTGAAAAAGTTTGAAAACAAAACTGATAAGATTATATGCTATTTCTATATTAAAAAAAGGAGACAGCATCAGAAAATGGCTCCTTATATCACCACAATCACATTTTTATATTCTTATTGGCAGCTATGAAACAATCTTCTCCAGCTTCAGTGTTATTATCTCCTAAATCAGAGTTATTACTTTGGGTTTAATACTCAGACCTGATAATACTGTGGTTGTGCTTAAGTGCTCTTATTCTAGAGTTATGTCAGTGAAAGTCAACGAGGAAGGATCAGAGATGCTCACAAGTCTTGGAGCTAGTCCGAGTCAAGTCTCCAGTCTCTTTATGGTTGTGATGAGCATTGAAGCATCTGCTGTATAACCGGTCTGCTTAGAACACAGCATAATATATCAGGGATTCAAAGCATGTACTATTATTATCTTCGCTCTGTTATCTATTAACTTACTATATCAGCTCTAATTAGTTGTTTGGGATATGAACACTTTAAACAGGCTGGTTCCAGAAATATAAAAAGAAAAAGCTATAGAGGTTTCTTAGGGTAACATTATTATTAGGCATGCATTAATAACTGCAATCTATTTTTCAGTAACCATATTGTAGGCTTATATTTACACAGACGCTCCAACTAATGACACAACTAATTACCACATTCTTCAAGCCTCTGGAAACCCAGTGTAATGGTAATCCAATATCCTTATGTGGTCAATTATAAACCTGTAACCTGCGTGTAGCTGACATTATACATTAATATGTTCTTTCTCTCAGTCCGCCAAGACAGTCTGACAGCCTGTTTGTGTTTTTTTATAATGCAAATAACTAAAAAAAAAACTAAAAACCACCAGCTTTTCAGCCCACAACTTTTCCTTCAAGGTTTTTCATGTTTTCTGAAGCCTAGACGGTACTACAATAAAACACACAAGCTTTTCTGAGCATTTCCTCTGAAAAGGTGCCATTTTCATTATTAACCACACACACAGTGGACGCAGAAGGAATGAAACTTTATGATATAGTTTAGTGCAGTCAAGTACTGCAATTGTTATATTCACAATGTTTAATTAACTAAAACCGGGAGGGTTTATTGTATAGTCAGTGGACTGAATGGCGAACTGATCGACTACTCACACTCTACAACAGCCAGGTGTGTGTTCAGTGTCAGGCCGACGGAGGCTGTGGTTTTATACTATCTCTTTGTTACGTTTGCGACCGTTTTCTTGTGAAATAAATTATATAAATTCCAACAAGTTAGGAGTGCGGTTTGAAAAACACCACAGACTTTTACACGTTCATGGCATCTCCGTCGGATGGCGTGACAGCAGTGGAGGTAATGAAACAGGCTTTATGATATATTTTACTGCAGTCAAGTGCAACAAAAGGCTATTATCAATTCATCAAGAAGTGGAACACAAACTTTCCAACTTTGGCCACTTTGCCAGCTTGTTGTAAGTGCCTTTCCCTGCTGAGTTTGGCTATATACAGTTTATACAGCTAGTGATTTTGACAGAGAATCATTCATAAATTCTAAAATATTTAACAATCTGATGCAACGTTCTTATGTTAGTGCGCCTGCTGTTCTCTATCAGTGAGATGATGATGTGTTTTAGAGAAAAGAAATTGTATCCACTGTGGCTGCATGCTAACCCAGATGTGTGAGGTTAGCCATGATAACAGGGAGGGAATGACATTCAGATCAGCAGACATTTAATGTGCCAAAAAATAAAGAATAAAGAATATTCACAGGTCCCAAATCTCGAGTCCAGGTCAAGTCTGAAGTCTTTTGAAGATGACTCTCAAGTCACTGCGCATGCAAATTAAGTGTTTGAGTCTGAGTCTCAAACTCAAGTCCCCATCTCTGGGAAGGATGCAAGCCAACCAATCAATGACAATTTGAATTTCTTTCACATTTCAGGCAACCAAAAACTCTTGGTTTACAGTAAGTTAGGAGAAGCTCTGGTCATGATGAATAAAAACATGAATGTTGTACTAGTGTGACATGTTTTTTTGCCTGCTCTAAGACTCTCCCATGACTTTACTGCATTGGCTACAAGATCGAAGGCAAATCAAAGCTGTAGTGTGTATAGTCGAATGTAATGTTCTACTTGTTTTCACTGATGCAAAACAAATGATAAGGATTAGTTTATCAAGTGTTAAATTCATACAGTTGTTTCCTTGTTAAGTTGTGGAAAACTTGTTACTTTCTTTTACACTGTTACTTAGACTGTAATTAGTAATTTCCCAGTATTTCAATAAATCATTATTTTGAGCTCTCTCATGTCCTTCAGATATGACCATTATTGTGGCAGCTGTCTGTTTTGCGTTGAAAACTGGATGCCTGCATTCTTTCATGTCTGTCTTAAATTTGATAGGATGATTGAAAAATCTCATTTTTCACCAATATGTTTACTGTTATAACCACTAATGTAGAACATAAAATCATGTTTTTTTCATGGGATGCAGGACAGCACTTTGTTTAAGCAGTGTGATTTATGGTAAATGTTGTATTGCTAGTTTTGTATAATATTTAATGGTGTGACGTACAAATAATTAAACGGTTTGCTGTGTCACAGTGGCCGTATGTTGTTTACCGGTCTTTCATGAATGGACAAAACAAGACACATGCACTGGCTGAACACTATTACATCAGCGATCTCATTGTCAGTTGCTGATTCCACTCCCAACACAGAAGATGTCAGATTGTGCAGCAGTTGTGGTCTGCCTTAGTCACCAGATTGGTTTATTATTATTTATTTTACATTTACAAACATATTACTGGTGAAGCCATATCTCATATTTACTGTGACAAATATGATTGTACAAGTGAGTACTACATCATGGCCACCTACGAGAAAAAAAAATAATTACAAAAGCAAGCTTTTACGTTTACTTTCACCAGGATCTGAGGAGACAAATGGGCCTTCTTGAGTTTCCTCAAGAAGAAGAGATGCTGGTGAGCCTTCTTGATCAGGGTTGAGGTGTTCAGGGTCCAAGAGAAGTCCTCAGAGATGTGGACACCCAGAAACTTAAAGTTGGAGACACGCTCAACCTCGGTTCCGTTAATACGGATGGGGGTGTGTGTGCCGCCATTCCTATTTTCTGAAGTCCACAATGATCTTTTTGGTGAGTAGGCCCTTTTCACAGCAGCCATTTTGACATAAAATAGAGTAATCTCATTAAGCAACCTGAGGATTTCTATTGCCATGCTATTCAAACTTCCGACGTTTTCTAAATGATTTTCGGACTGTAGTCAGGATCAAGCAATTAAGTAGTTGCCATTATCAGATACAGGGGAGTGAGTAAAAAAGGGGAATGTGACACGTGAGCAGTAGCAAGTACTAAGTAGCTATCATTGGCACAGTCAAATAGTAGCAGGTAAAGGAAGCAGCATTCTTATATTCGGAAATGAAGGGCAGAGAGTTAGCAATTAATACGTAAAGCAAACCACATAACAACGCTGTATCCATTGTGTTATTTCAAATATTTTTGCAAAGTAATCCCTTCATGGGAGAACTTGTGTACCGGTGACACAGACAGCAGCCACATCATCTTGCGAAGGTTTGTAGTCTACATGCAGTGAACAATACTTTTTAGAGTTTCATGCCAGTACTATTGGGGCTCACTGTGGAGTAGATAAGACTATGAAATCATGCATTATAGCTCTATAGCTCTATAGAGCCTATGGAAATATTTACATATGTCATATTTTAGTGTTCTCAATTGTTTCAGAGGTCAGAGAGTCAGAGATGAAACTCAAGAGATTAATTCTCTTAACATAGAAGTTTTATTTAAGTTAGGCTTTGGTTTGCATTTAAGGTGTCAGAGCACTTTGAAAATGTGGGGGTGGACCTTGTAGGTAAGTTAAAGTGCTCTAACATTGGACAAATACATTTGTGTCATGGTAAACTATTTCACTAGGGCTGAGGAATCCTATCCTGCCTGCATGATGACTTTTCTGATTTAATGCATGAAAGTGCTGATAAGCAATCAGAAGCAGTAACCATATTAGATTGTTTTCTTCCACACATTTTATTGCTAACAGTATTCCCTATTAATTCAGCTTTGTACACTGACACAATGTTCTGAACTTCTATTTTTCACTGCTATGTCACAATGTTCTGCACCTTTCTCTCTCTCTCTCTTCTCTCTCGTCATTCTCGTCCTCTCTCTCTCTCTCTCCTCTCTCTCTCTTCTCTCGTCTCTCTCTCATCTCGTCTCTTCTTCTCTCTCTCTCCGTCTCCTCCTCTCCTCTCTCCTCCTCCCCTATATATATAATATTATATATAATATACATACCATTATATCTGTTGATGACGTCAGTTCAATATAGTTTGGTACTATTGTGCTCTTGGTACCGGTTTAAGGTTTCTCCCCTTTTAGTGTTTGCCTGCAGGACTTGTTTTCTATGGCTGGCAAGATGATTCGCTCAGGAGGGTATTGCTGATGATGGAACTGTGGGGCTTAGTTTTTAGATTACTTATGCCTACATTTTCCTGGCCCTTAGCATTCGCCCTGTCCAACCCCCAAAACTGTAAAACCTGGAACTCATTATGCTTCTAACAACTCCTGTTGATAATTGCCTTTGCCAGGGTGTGATCCACTATGTCCTTTGAAATTTGCCCATATGCAAATATAGCTGAACCCCTTCCTAATTCGTAGAGCATTTCCAACATTTCAACTTGCATTGCAGATATAGCGATGTTTTAAATGCTCACTTCATTCTGAGAACCTAAGTGTTCGACATAAGTTTTTAGATTGGTTTCTGCCTGCTGACGAAAAAGTGTAGCTATGTATCCATAATCTAGGGCTGCTCTCATAAGAGGTTCTATAAAATTTGATAAATATTTCCTGCTTGTTCCCAATTTTTTCTCCCTGTCCTCTATCCTATGTTTTCACATGAGAGACATGTTGGCGAAATAAGGGAGCTTGCCCAATACATATGGCGGAGGCCCAGCATTGCAGAAGTCCTTGGTATGATCAGTAGCCTTGGCAGAGATCTTCAGCATGGACAGAAAGTTGCTTTGGTGCTACTCCCCAGTGATTGACAGTCAGTGTTGGCAAAGTAGCAAGTGACTAAGGTCCCTGAAGAAACTTGGGCAACCACATATCATTGTATAACCCAGGTGTCAGCACACTCAATAGGTGTTGTTTAATGTCTTGAGTGATGCAGGTGGACGAGCAGTACTCACTTGGACTGTGATTTCAGCTACTCTCGAAGACAAACAGCTTCAGGTGAGATCATCTGCAATTCTGATATATTCCGTGGAAATCCTGGGAGAAAATATTGTTGGTTTAACTGAAGCCCCATTTACACGAAGGGAAAACGCAGATATTTTCTGCGGTTTTGGCCTTCTCATTTACACGAAAACCCCGTTTTTATTAATAGAAAAGATTATTTCTAAAAACTCCGTGAATTTTAACGCTGGTTATGTGTTGCCGTGTCAACTGGGAGAAACGGGTTTTAGGTTTCAAACGTCAATTATGTGCCAGAAAATACTTAACGTCACGTGAGCGCCCTATGTTTACAGTTTTGTTTGGTTACTGATCATTGTAAATCGTAATCAGGAAGTCGCTTGTGTTATTCATTGTTGTCGAGGATTCTGATTGGCTTGCATGGCTTTATCCTTCTCCCTACATCTGCCCACAGGTTTGGAATAGTTATGATGGCGCTCGACGGCGTATTTATGCGGGTTGATGTAAATGACAACTTTTTTGAAAAATTTTTCCGATGTGGTGTGCAACCGATGTTATTATTGAAAACGGGGGGGGGGATTTGTTTCTCTAAATACCCGGCTATGTGTAAATGTGGCATTATGCTGCCCTGGGGATCCTCAAGACTTCAAAGAGTGAGTGGTCCTGGTGCCAAAAAAGGATGGCAGCATAAGGTTCTGCATAGACCTCAGGTACCTGAATTAAGTTTCTCTGTTTGATTCATATCCAACACCAAGAATTGATTGAACTGCTGGGAAAAGCAAAATACTTGACCACACTAGATCTGTGCAAGGGTTACTGGCAGGTTCCACTCACTGAGCAATCCAGGGAGCTGATAGCCCTCAGGACATCATGGGGTCTCTTCCAGTTCACGGTCCTGCTCTTTGGCTTGCACAGGGCTCCAGCAAAACTTCCAGAGGCTCATCGACCAGTTACTTTGGGATTTCTCACAAACTTAAGAACACCTCAACGACGGAAAATAATGACATATGCATCTGCGTATGCTAAAGTAGAGGCCAGTATTGCAAAAGGACAAGAAAGGATGAGGGAAGAGGAAGCTATTTAAAGATGGAAGATGAGAGCTCTGTGAAATAATTTACCTTGACTATCATAATATGTAAAGCTTATAAATTCCTGCAAAATGCATAGCTTCCACTTCCACTCATCCTTCAGCACTGCAGACCAGTCCAGTCCACACAATACCCCTTTGGCTTCCAGTCTCCAGTCATACAAACACAGCCCAGAGGAATATAAATCTATACGTACATTCAATACAATTTAATTTTAGCGACAAAATACTGAAAGACATTCTGCATACACATTGGAGTCTTGTCATATGCCTCAGTAGGACTTGGCTGACCTTTTAGAAATTGATTCTGCATTCAGTTACAATGACTGTCTTGGTAAACAACTCTTCTAGTTATCAGTAATGGCACTGTGTGCTGTGAAGCAAAGTTGGACCATGTCAGCCACAGATGTGCAAAATCTGGTCCCAGGGAGGGGGCTAGAGAGTGAGGTGAATGATATTTTAGATCTTTTTAATGCCAAAAATTACACTTTTGAATACATTCATCCATTTTGACTATAATGTGGCAAAGATCAATCAAAGGATTAAATAAAGTGACAAAATCAGATGATGATGTTGATGAAGAAAATCAATTATTGTCCATTCTGTAAAGGGAATTAATCTAATTGAGGGGAAATCCAGATGATAAAGACAGGGAGGAACGAGGGAAGCTGCAATGCAGAGAATTAGCTTAGACACACGGATAATAGAAGTGAGCAAATCCAAAATCACACACAATTCAAAGAGCCCAGAACATGAACTACCACTGAGTGTGATTTAACAATTGGGTGAAGAACCAGGGTTGATATACTGCAGCGTTGATTAGTGGATGGATTCCAGGTGTGCAACTTGGAGCAGGTGTGTAGATTGAACAGTGAATCAGGAACTGGAGGAGAGAGCAATGCCACGCATACCACACAAACAGAAGGACACAGGGAAAAACAGTAAACACAGGGAAAAAGGGAAACACAAGGGAAATAACTGAGGTTGTAACAACGCTTGGGTCATTTGGAGTAAAGCACTTAAATGACACGGTATTGATTAGCACTAAATGGCAAATAAAGTGGTCTGTAGTGTCTGTATTTTACTACACTATATACAAAAACCAAGGATAATGACTTTGTAAATCATTAAGTCCATGCCTTCTGTACTGTGTTGTGGGTAGAATATTACCACTTGTATTAGCAATGATTTAGTGGGTTTTGACAGGATTGTCCAAGTTAGTTAATTACTGTTACTCTTATTTTCATAATGTCGTAGGAGGCTGTAATGTAGTGGTCAATATAGCCTCAGCCACGAGAAAAAAAACCCTTGATAAATATGTATGTGTATTTTCTAAGATGAGCCCAAGGTAACCAGTTGTTTTAGATTAACCCAAAACGAAATGTTACCTGGATTCTGACATACTTAATCAATACATGACTGGAAACCAAAGAAATGTGATGACTAAAGTGGCTCATAGTGAGGAAACACACAATACACGCATAGTAAGATCAGAGTACATCTGCTGTAAACATTCATGAATTATGTAACGATTGAGGGTTATATCATCAAAAGGTATTAAATGAGCTGGCAATGGCACGTTAATGTGTTTTCCCCCATCCTTTATTCTTAAATGCATGTGTGTGATTACCAGCTTGCAGCATGCTGGTTGTCTTTGTCAAACAATAATGGTAAAATTTAAAACATAGCAATTAAAGTGTTAGAATAAAAACAGTGAGGTGAGGTTCAATATGGTTTACACAATAGGCCGTGAGAATGAACAGAAGACTGCTGACGAGTGGCTAATTTACATCATCACACCATCATCACAGTATCATCAAACTCCATGCTGGGATGCGAGCTGGCAGGACTTATTGCACTCTGTCTCAATCAGCTGCTCTCTCATCTCAGACACTCAGAAGAGAAGCAGGAGAGCAGCCACACTCTTTGGCTGTCTGTCAGGTTGAGTACCAATTTAACAGCAGCAAAACATGAGTTTACTGAAGAGCTTTTCTATGATATTTAGACTCAGTGGTGGGTCTGAGGGGCAGGGGCGAAAAAAGTGAAAAAGGCACCAGCTTGCAGAAAGTCATTGTGCATTTACGGGGAAACAGTTCCAAACCCTGGTTATGAGTAAAATTGTTTTATTATGTGACTTAGATTTGAAGTATAACTACACCTCTGTAATAAAAAACACTGGGAACTATTTAACCAAAAGATTTTATAGTATGCAGAGCACTCTAGAGGGCACTTGATCACACTTTCTCCACTGGAAGAACACCAAAGATTGCATTCAACCCAAGAGGAAAATTGTGCTTTATTGTTTTCAGTGCACCTTCCAGTGGTTACATCCTTCCCTTCACTTATTACTTTTAAATACGAGGCGATAAGTAAACACTTTGTTCAGCTTTGACATTTAATTTACTGCAAGGAAAAAAACGTGTCTCCATGCATCCGTTTGATTTTCATCTGCAGGAGTCTGTCTGTACAGGGCTGACATAAACCACTTTTTAATTCAAGTAATGTCTCCAAGCAAGTTATGCACTTAGCTACAATATATGTCTGTATCTTACATCACTAGGCAGATGCTGTATAAACAGTTTTAAATATAACTTTCCAAGAAAAAGTTGGCACAACTTTCCCCAGATGAGAGGTATGTTTAGCTAAAGCAATACAACTTGTGAAACACAGGCAATACAGTGACATGCGATCACGTTACTGGCAATAAAGTAGTACAGTGCAGTACAGTTGAAGTCCTATACGATATGATCTCAATATAAAGCAATCAGGAGTCCCGTCATCATAATTTTAATCACAGGATGTTGATTTTGGTCATTTAAACTGCACAGTAAAATGCTGATTAGCTGTCAAGCTGAGCTTTCTAATTATGAAGAATTACAACTTTTGTGACTAATTTTAGAAGAAAATACTATTTGTGTCTTTTTTTTACAATGAAACATATAAATGGTTTGTCAGCTGTGATCGGTTCCAGACTCCAACAACCCTGCAAAGGATAAGTGGGTATATATAAAGGATGGACGGATATAAATGATAGGGTTTGAAGTGCTTTATTTCAAATCAAATATGCCAGTAGCTAAAATGTTCAGCTCCACTGAGCAAACTGTGAACCACTTTTAGATTACAATTACTTCTACAGGAGCTGGAGCTGGAAAAGGAAAGGGAGCGAAAGAAAGAATCAGCGGGAGAGCAAATAACGCTGAAAATTCAAGAAATGCTCACAGCACTTTCATAGAACCGAACACTAACCACCAGCACATTTGTGAAATGAGAAGACAACAGCGTGAGCTTTATGTGCACTTAACAAACAATCAGCATTCAAAATCACATTAAATTTGTCCCTGTTTATAACTTACAGTTATAAACTTGTTAACAACTTTGAGAGTCAATGCATCAGTATTGTGTTACTCCTTTAAGACAGAAAGGCTCTTGTGATTCAACACAAGATTAAAATATAATTGATTGAAGCTGCTGAAGGATGTGAAGATAGTGAAACCAATGAGTTCAAAGATGTAGATACCTTATATAACATCATATTTAGAGTGATGGCCATGGGGAATAGAGAAGAAAAGCTACAAGAAAAACAAACGGGCCTTTCTATTACTATTGAAATGGGTGGTTTCGTCTCCTGTTGCTTGATAGCCGTGGAAACATATTGGCTACAATTTTTATGAATAAAAGCAAAAAGTGAAAATTGCCTTTTTTTCCCTGTTGGTGGCCGAAGACCCCTTTTTACACTGAGCAAGTGTTTCCAGAGATATGTGTAATTGCCTGGTGAAAGCAAGCAGCCATGCAGTTTTAGAGAGCCTGTAAGTTTTCCCAACAGGGGGTTACATATGTGGACCTTTACTGGTTTCTCAACACTTAAGGGTTCATAAGGATGGCTGGATTGTGTCCACCCAGACCATCGCTTCAGCGCTGTGAGGAGGCCTTCGTGGTACGCTGAAGAGAACTCATGAAAATATAAGTGGATGACCTTTTTCTACTAAGAGAGCAGTGGAAAAGATTTTACAATAATCATCGTCTATTGAAAAAAAAATTTTTTCATGTGAGAGGGTGAGTGCTCCCAGGATTGTTTTTAGTTCTAAAAATGCATTCAGATAATGTTTGGCTAGTAAATGTAGTGTTATACTCTCTTGTTCGTTGCCTCTACTATTGTTACTCTGCTAACATAAGGTTGTAAAGTGGTTTATTTTACACCCATTACATGCTGGATTAATGCCGGCACACAAATGTTAGTCTGACAGCTGCATGCCATCAACAGTTACCATCTGACGGGATGCTGTACACAGTGTGATGTCCATGATGTATGCGCTAAATGGATTATCTCATTAATGAGTCACCAAACAGGCTCTGCCAGTGTGTGCATTGTGCTACAGGCTGTGTAATATAATTACAGATTCATGCTCAGTAAACAGTTACAGACCTTTTAAAGAGGAGGTGAACAGGGACGGTTTTTCACATTGAAAAGCCTGACAAATTATGACAATAATTCGGCTAATAAGTGAGGTGCCATCTGCTCTCGTGCCTTCTTAAATCACAACCTGATTAAAGCACAATGTAAGACCATGAAGAAAAAGCTGGCAGGCTTGTATTTCAGCAGTGCTTATTCACTTGCTTTGACTTATCTTATCCTGTCTTGGCAGCAGCGTGGACAGCTCCTCCGGCAACATACAGTTCAATTACAAGTTGAGCAGAACTGAATGCATATAGTTGGGTCAAAGCAAATCAATTGATCAAGCCTAATAACATTTCTAAAAAGTCAGATGTAAGCCAGAGATTGACATGGATTCTTTCAAAATGTGACTTTGTTCACACTAACTTACCAACTGTTTGTCTTTTCAATGATGCTGTATCTTGTTTTGGTGAGCCAAAGTAAAAATATCCAACCTTCAATTCAATTCTATTCTATTCTATTAAAGTTAACCATTATGTTTGTGTGGCTCCAATCTATTTCTTGAAAATGCCCACTCAAACTAAGCATAATAATAGCTGACATGTCTATGATTTGATTTATTTTGACATCTGAAAATACACAGCTTGTCACACACTGCTACAAAATATGACATAGTCATTATATGTATATCAGTAAACCTCTGTGGCTTTAATCTTTACTGAAAAACTCTGTCCTTCAAAAATACCAAATGAAACATAGTAACACAATGACTCAACATGGCTGGAGCATGCTACATATGCCGAATATGGTCAAAGAGAAATGTGCTCTCAGCTCAGTTTGTTGTGTATGAATGGCTCAAATAAAAAAAAGCCTCAATATGTTGGTATAAATCTACATTATTAATTGCATTGCAGTGTTATTTATGTGTTGAGTTCTGTTTTTATCTTGTATGTGAAAGGTGTTGCTTGTAGTAATGAACCCACAAATAATTCCCACTTGCGTCTGCACCTCTAACTCTACATAGCTATATTTAAACTCATTGTTTACCTGCCTGGCTGCAACTTTATACTGTTTTTGCTTACTCTCATCGCATTGAATAATTTTAGCAAAAAAGGTCTAAAGCCTCCTGCTGTACATTACCTGCCCAGCATCAAAGTTAGTTGGTGAAGCATTTAGCAGCTAAAGAAAGGTATATTTTTAGAAATAAAAAAGCAGAGCTAAAAGAGAGTGAATATTGGACTTTAATTCAACAGGTGGCCAGTTGCTAATGTTCTGTTAGGTGTGTAAGTAACCAACAAGTTCTCTATATCAACTTTATGAGGTGGAAATAATGCAGTGTTGTGTTCAAAGCTCTTTATTGCTGCACAAAAGTGGCCAAAAAAAAAAACAGATTTAAGTTACCTTACATTATAAATTACCTTGTGAGACAAATAGTCACAATTAATTCCCCTCATATAATGTCAATATGGTACAAATACAATTCATATTACTGGATACTGTTACAGGTGAGTCCATTGAGCTGAACTTGGAGGTTTTTACAGTGAACCTAAACACACTCAGTTGATTAAAAAGGGACATATAAGTAAAAATCAATTTTAATCTAACGTGTAGTTTAGAAAAAAACATGACAAAAGTGACGCACGGAAATCAATAAGTGCTCCATCCCCTTTACCGCCAACAGCGCGTGCCATGAATTGCTGCGCGAGGGGACACAGAGAGACACACAGAGCACGCGCACACAGGCACATGGTGACACTTGTGACACGTGAAGCTCACTTTTTTCTTCTTCTCCCCGCGCGCCCGTGTGAAAGCGCCGCACGCTTGCTCTCGCCGCGTAACGCACCCAAATCCCGGACTGTAACGGGAAACCTTCAGTGCCAGCGTGCGTCCGGGGGACTCTCCCTCCGCAGAGGCAGCGATGACACCGTCCTCCTTTCCGAGAACCCCTCTGAACGCGCGGGAGCCGGACCTGAATGGGAACAACCACGTGGAATTTGTGAAATGACGTCCAGTGCGGCATCCTTCCCGCAGCTCAGATTTGCGGTGAAACTTTCTAATAATGTGGAGAATACTCAAATGATGCGCCGGCAACAGAGGGGACGCTTATCCTGAGCGTGAGTTTAAGGAGTCAAATGAAGGTGTAGTGATATTTTTTTGACAGTGCTGGGGATGAAGGCAGACCGACGAACTATGAACTTGTGGATATTAATCTTAAACTTTTATTTGTGCTGGACTTCGGTTGACGCACAGGTAAGAAAAACATGCATCCACAGTCGCTAATATGTGCTGCAAAACACATATATATTTTTTGCATTATAACAATTAACCCTTCCAGCACACCTTAATATGAATATATCAGCTAATTTGGGAGGGACCCCCAGCAGAAAACCTGGGATTACACAAGGAATATAGCAGTTTACGCTATATTCAAGCTCTAAAGAACATAATTGATAGTCTATTTCTTTTATTTCTCCATATTCTATATTTCCTCTTACAGTGTTGCGGAGTTATTTGATGATATATTTTGTAGTAAAATATTGTCAGACAGCAAGAAGTGGCTGCCTGTAGATTGTATAGTCTACAGCTCTGTAACACCCAACCTGTTGATGCGGGGCCAATATCTGCGTCTCTTTTCCTTTCTGAAATAATCCCATAAAGTCTCTTTGCATTTATAATCAGCTTGACTTTTCAGGAGGTGTTTGTTCTTGATGTGAGGGGCTGTGCCAATAGCCGTCGTCTGCCAATTTGTCTCACACTCCGGCAGTATTACATTATCTGATCAGCTCTCTCCAGCATCTGGTGGTATCTTATATGGTTTCTAATCAAATAAATAAGTGAGATGATATCTGGTGCCAACCCATAAAAAGGGTTAAACCTATAGCGGCTCCTCTAAATCAGAGAAGTGCTTTAATCTCACATGATCAGATGAGCAAATGTTTCATTTTGAATGTTGGCAGTGATGAGCAGTAAGAGAAAGGGACAGAGGCAGGTGAGGGAGTGTAGCCACCGGGTTATTTGTCTGTGACATTGGTTCAGAATAGAGTGAGGATGGGATGTAAATGGTGGTGTTATTTTGAACTGAGAGCTCCTTTATAATCAGCACCATGGTCAGCGCCTTCAGCACCAGGAGTCAGGACCTTTAAAGATACTGCATGGAGGGGACACAGTGGAAGAAGCACTGCAAGGAATAACAACATTATGCTGCTGTGAAATTCCAAATAAGAAGAGAAAAAGATGTGGTCAATTCAAATATTGTTGCTTTTCTAGTTTTTTTTTAAATCCCCAAATATCTGAGTCAGTAAGAGGGAATCAATAAAATCAACTAGCATCTGTGTCTGTACTTTAATGTAACTTAAATCCCATCCCAGAAGAAGATCAAATCCCTCTGGTGAAGTGGGCTTTGATTCACTTCTATTAGTCAGCCTGACATCATGTTTGTCTTGTCGGGAGGGCGTGTTACTTTATTCTTTTTGTGCCCTAACCCGTCAATAGTGAGTGACGAATCCATTGATGCAGATGTTCTTCTCAGTTGACACAGAAGCCGTGGTTGGAACTGGAACAATAATGTTTAATTATAAAGTATAATTTCCACATTAAAATACTTTAAAAATACATCTATTCCTTTCCAGAAACCATGAATATGCAAATGTTGTGCATTTTGCTGCTGGACACAAGATGTCTCCTACTTCAGTCCACTGTCAGTGTATTTGCACCGGTGGCTTCAGGTTCCTACATCACCCTTCTATAAAATGCAAAACCTGTAACAAGTGTTCATTATTGGAGTGCAGCTACTCTCTGCAAGTCTTTTTTCATGCCACTCATTTCCTAAGTGGTTTTATAGGGGCTGCCATTTGAACTTATTGCTACTTGTAGCTGCCTCCTGTAATCTGCCGAGTGAAACTAAACAGTTACATAACTTCTTGAAATCAAGCTCTAGGGAATAACTTTCTAATTTTGATTTGATGTTAATCCTTTCAGATGTGTTGCTGACAAAGGGCTCCTTCCTGATTGTGCATGAAAACGAGTTGCCTCAGGAATGTATGAATCTAAAACTAGACGTGCACTTTACTCATCTCTGAACGCGCAAACATGAAACACAAATGGTCAAAAGCAGCACTGGGACTTCTTCTTTGAAACGTTATTTGTGGTACGCCTGCGGGCATCTTTATATTTGCACATGAATAGATCCTAGAATTCTCAGCGAGGGAGAAGAAATCTGCTTTTAAGTTTCTTCCAGTAACCTTTTTTTGGGGGAAAACAAACATCCATATTGCATAAACATTTGAATGCAGAGTATTTCTAATGTGCCTGGAAGGTATCTTTAATAGTGGTTAAGACCAACGTGTGTGAAGTGTACAAAAGTTTACCCATAACCTACTGTCCGTAAATCATACTCGGCCAATGGCATCTCATCAAATATGTCTGATATATCTGAAATTTATATCGAAGTTCATTGAACACACACATACTAAGAAGTCTGAAAAGTGGCCATTCTCATCATCTCTGACAAACTGAGTCAGCTTGTCAGCATCAACACTGACTTGTAGGGTAACAGCCAAGTCTAACAAATGTATTTCCATGATGAGGCTAGTAAACTGCACCCTTGATTTCCATTGAAAACCCTAGACTACAAACAATGGATCACTTGAAGACACAGAAAAAGACACAATAGCCTGCTTTTAATCTCTGTGATTGAAACTTCACTCCTGTCTTTCTTTCCCCTCATCATTCTCTCTAATCATATCTCATTCTGCAACCCTGTTTCCTAAAAATGAAGGTTTTGTTTTGTTTTGGAGGAAATGTTGTTGTTGCTGGCTGGGTTGTGTTCACCAGCAACATTTTCTCCAGTTGATTAAATGCTGCATACTTGTGCTGCATAGGAGCCACAGGGAGATGGTTGGGGTGGATGGTGGGCGTACAAAGCACAGACTTTGATTCTGGAGAATGTGTGTAATGTGTCCCATGTGTGGTTAGGTTTAGGCTACAAAAAATGGTCAGAGAAAGATGGTGGTTAGTTTAAGATTGTAACTTTAGTTTTAAATGTTGAAGAAATAAACATGTGTTCAATATGTTTAAAAATATATATATTAGTATTATTATTGTTATGGCATTTTAAAGGTTTTTTAATGGATAGAAACTGAGATCAACAGAAATATCTTTAACATATTCAGGCATAAGTCCAGTCTAAGCTTTCCTGACACAAAACTTCCAGTCTTTATTGAATGGGGTGACATTATTGAAATTAATTTACCGTAATAAAGACTACAGAGAAATGATGAAGCATGTTCCATCTGCTGCACACCCACTGTGACGCTGTGATGTCCATCTTATTAGTAGTCAATATGCCTGATTTGTGCTTAACAGTGTGTCAGAAATCAAATTTTACATGGATTTGTGAACCACTTGGTATTCTAAATAAAATGTTATTCTCCTCGACAGCCTGACAGCTTGTGACAGAATGAATCCATAATGATGTCTTTATTCAAACGTGTACGGAAGTGAAATAATCATAATAATTGCTATCTCTACAGACAAGTAGTGATGGTGGAAACTTTGCGGCTGTGCCTAAAGACTATTACAATGTCCCAATGTGATTATAAATACAAATAAACTTTATCTTGTTTGTTAAGACTTCTACATCTGTTCATTAACCTGATATGACATATCTGGTGGCGCACGCTCTCTTGAGACACAAGAGTTTGCTGTTACAGCTTTAACTGACTGCAGGTATTGACAAAATGTCCTGGATTTCATCAGTTAAGTAACTCCCAACTCAGTATGGGTAAGTTAAAAAAACACACAAAGCGTGGGTTTGTTGGTCTGCTGCTTTCTAGTTATAAGAGTAAATGGCCGTCCACACCAAGAACAATAATTACCACAAATATATTGTTTTAAAAATCTTTTTAACTCAAGGGAATGGCCCACGCCACAACTAATGACAACGACAGTGACGTACGATACCGTGGGGATCACTTTCAGAGTGATTTGATGAATCATATTGTGGTACATACGTTTTTAAACTCTTATATAACTTAATATTAGGGTACGAATTACAGGGGGAAAAAAACATAATTTTACCTGAGACGTGCTGCCAAACAATCTTTGGTGCTGTTTGTTGGTCCTCAGAGGCATTTCCAAACTTTTTTGACTGGGGTGGCAGCAGTGGGGCACTGACTTATGCAGGGGTGACATGAAGCCTGGGTCTTAGCTTTCCGTCAAATTCAAATACCGTCTGAGGACCCCAGTATGGAGAAATATTCAAATACACTAGTACTAACTGCATGTGATTAGCCTAATGTGAACATGTTTGCAAAGAGGAAACTTGTGGGTAACCATATAACCCATTTTCATTCAGATATCTTGAGGTCAAGAGATCATGCCATGCAAATATTTTGTTATTTAGCCCCCTTCGCGACATGCTAACATGACATGGTTGGTACTATTGGATGTGTTAGGTAATCTAGTTTCATATGATACCAGTATCTAAAACAAAGCGGATCAGATTTCAGGCCCCCTCTCTGGAAATAGTCCTTGTTGGTTCTTACTAATTTCTTACTTTTTTTTGTTTTAAGCCGTCTTGTTGTCTCGTCTTTGAACATCTTTGTAAACCAATAACTTTCTGGGTTGCTTTTCTTTGCTCATACAGAAGCTGTTTTAATAGGTTTGGGAAAGATGAATGAAGTATTATATTGGTTGGTTTATTTATGAGACACTGAGCTGGGTTTCTACAGCTAAAGATTGGATCTTGTTTCCTCACATTACAAGTCTCAATGGAGGTTCGGGAACAGGGAAATCAGCCACCTGCGCTGGCTCAGACTATTTCTTCAAGAAAATATAGGCAATTTCAACTTCAACTGACGCTAGACTATTAACTTGTTAGGCTGAAAGCTGACCTTTCCTTTTGAGCAGCATTGTTGTAAATTCACTTTTCCCAACAGTTTTCCATTGTAGTGCAAGTGTTATGGAGGGACAAGTATTTTTTTGTCTTGAGATTCTAACTGTGGCTTCAGTGACAGTTCTATAAGGTGCAAGGATGACTCAAATATTTTAATTTACTTAATAATCTTCAATAATAAATCTTCAAAGTTGAGTGTTTGGGTTTTATGGCTACTGCAGAATCACAGTGTGTCACATACAGCAGCACAGACAGACGCTGTGTTCTGTGTTCATTTAAAATAAGGTAAAACATATGCCCCTTCTTCACTCCTCTTTCAAGCTATCAGATAATATGACAGATGGAGTTGTTTTGGACACAGATGCTCCTCTCTAACAATTTCATGGCAATTCACACTTTAAATCGAGTGATGGTAACTGACTGCACGGTGACAGAAACGACGAGAAAAGTTGTGAACAATCCAACTTTAAATGCCCAAGACACCCTGCAAAAAAGAGCAGGAGCCTGTATCTGAGCAGCAGTAGATATCAGTGTTTGCATATTCAAACCAATAGACCAAAACAATATCACTCCACAGTTTGTGAATTATACAAATCCTCTTGAATAGTGTGTTCTTTCATTTGTAGTGAAGTGAATCAACCTTGTAGAAAAAGCACTTGAATAGAGTAAAAACAACAAATGATCAATATGTGAAGAGATTTAAAAGTTCTAAAGCCAGAAGTGTATTTGGCCTGATAGTAGTGTTAAATAGATTGTTAGTACAATAAGGGCTTGTGCAATTTACATTCCTAAATAATTAATCAGGTGGTTCCTGATTGATTTCTAATGCCACAAGACTAAAGTATATATCCACATTAGCAGCTCTGTGAGGCTGTAATACTAAGAGGTCAAAATGTTGGAAGTGTGGCTTTGTGCCAGACCTGGCAGTGCTTTAAATGTTAAGAGTAAAACTTAATGCAGAATGGAAGATTAGATGAGCAAGAGAAAATGAATATGTGTATACATTGACATAGAAAATGTACAATAAAATGTTGTTTCCCTCTGTTTTCTGTTTCTTGTTTTTATTGTCATGATTTTCATCCACTTGGTAGCCACAAATGTTGGCCTGGCCCACAGCAGGTAGTATATGGAAAAATGTGGCAAATGTTATTGATAAGCCAAAAGCAATGAGTGATTTATTCACATGAAGATGCTGGGTCACAGACCTGATCTTGTTTGTTGTGCTCCACAGATGGGATTTGATGGTCCGCTCTCTGCACAGGAGCAGATGTACATCCTTTATGAAATCAAACTGCAGTGCTACCAGAACCTCTCCAGCATTGAACCAGGGTCAACAGGTATAAAACGTTCCATTTTTATAAAAGGCTACACAATTCTGCACATTTGGGATAATCTGAATTTTTGTTCATGTGGCAGCAATGCAAATAATAAGTGTTGATGATGATGAGGAACGGTGCAGAAAGAATTTGGGAGCTATATATATATATATAGACAGTAAGCATCTGGACAGAAGATGTATGTAAACAAGGGTTTGCTCAGCCCCCTGTTACTTACTGTTGCTATGCCTGCAAGCTCTCCAATTTAGCATGGCACAACAGTAACCTTGGCAGATTTATCACTCAAAATGCTTGGCATCATTTAAACTGAGACTTGAACAGCAGACTTGTCATTTCCAGCCACTGACAACTGTTGCTGGCAGATTTGATCAGCCCTAACCAGCTAGCTAATTAAACCAATGTTAGCTCTATGACCTGGTTAAAAGCCCTTTGCTCCTTAATTTACATACTATCTATTCGTAGGAATGCATTAGTTTAACTGAGTCTAACCTACTTTGAGTTACTGGAATTTATTGTGAGCAATTTTAGCTCTTTAGCTACATCCATGCTAAACCAGCTAAATCTGAAACACCTTTTAACGCTACATGTTTTAATGGTGTTTCGGTCATTTCATTCAATTCAGCTTTATTATTTGTTCCCAGTAGGGTGCTTCTGTACTTCAGCATGCATAAAATCACATAAAAAAAAACATAAGAAACACACAATACCACAGTTGGCATAAACACATGCACAACGTGGCTTGTGCAGTTGGTTGATTTAGGTCCTCTGGAGCAGGCTAGTGTCTACCGTAACCTCACACACTACCTATGATAGTATAATGAACATTGATTTTTATCAGCATCACCTAGCAACATGCCAATTCAGTGTAATACAACCACCATCAAGAGAACAAGACTTCATCTTTATGATTCTGGACTTCTGTGTTACCATGCATTATTGTACTGTAGAGGTGTTCGACTGCACGGAAACACAAAATCTTTTTAGTTCAGCAAACAAAAAACTGTTAATGGCAGCTAACGTGTTAAAAGTCTCAGCTGCTTAACCTCCATTCAGTCCTGTCCTGCTCTTCATAATCTATTCTGTGTTTTAATGTACACACTCTGTTTAGCTGCTCTCATTTAATTATTTTTATATACCAAATGAGCGTGAATTGTAATTAAATTGTGGCTCATTCATGTTAAAAGATGCAGGCAAACAATAACTCCTGTAGGCCTACTGCTGTTCTAAGATGCTGGTTAAATTATGATGTTCTTCTGTACATTCATTAAAAGATTTCACATGTAACAATACAAATGTACAGAAACCCTAACAGCTCTATGGATTTAGCAGTAAATAAAATCCTAATCCTGAGGCCAAGAGGACAATTGTACTGGTGGATTACTCCTAGCCTCACAGACTGTTTGCTATGATTCACTGTTGTGCATGCCAACAATTAAGATCAGCAGTTTGAACACGTTATGTCCACACTAAACAAGCCTGTTTCTACACCTAAAACCAGGTTTTTTACTACACATTCTCTAGAATGGATTAACCTCTTAACAATATCAGGATCCAAAGCTTGTGTAGTAGCTTTCTGTTGCCTCAAACTCTGTTTGTGGTCACATAATACAGATGTTTCTCCTTAAACTGCATTTATGTTGCACCTCACACAGTAAAGGAATTAAGGTTTGCCAGTAATGTCATTTGTGAGCCACAATAAATCAGAATAGTGATGATGGAGAGCAAGAGAGGAAGGTTTAACCAGATGAGATGGTCTGTTGCACAGCTCAACATCTGTCTGCCAGTCATTACCAGTTTTTGGTTTGTTAAAGAAAAAAGTTTCTTCCACTTCCAATTGTTACAGTGTGGTTGAAGAACTTTACCAAAATGGCCTGAAAACATGTAGCATTTCCAGATTTACCTTGCTATGTGTAGATATAGCTAACAAGCTAACAAACTATCTAACACTGTAGACAACTTAACTTACCTGCCAGAAGGTTACCCGTCATCAGCAGTGAAGTGAGGTTTCATTAATGAGTGATGACAACCGACAGTGGAAAATGTTTTTTTTAGCAAGTGATATCGAAGAGACGTCGAACTGAACCACACAGAATTTGCCACCCTTATAATATTTAAAAAAACAACTGAGAACTGCAAAGAGAAAAATAAGGAACACAATCGAAAAATACAGGGGATACAGTACGCTGAAGCTGTGATTTTATATACAAATGTGATTACGTCACCCATTGGTTTGTGGAGTAGCCTCAACTTTGGCATTATGGCCTTCACCGTGTTGGTTTTTTGCAGCCAGTAGTGGTGAAGTACTGTGAGTTGAGCTGTGCATCGACTCGTCTGTAGCAGGAAACAGTGCAACTTGTCTGGTCCCACACGTTCTCGTATTAAGATAAGATGTTACAGATAAACGGTACTCGTTTCTGAACAGATTTTAGGCAAGAAACAGAATCTTAATTAATATTTGATGATCAGCACTGCCTAGTTTGACCTATCTGATCGTTCACAAATATGAGGGTTATATTTATCTGTTGGTAACCCGAATGCCCCTCGCATATTCCTTTCAACGTATGACACGAAATGAGAGGCTTGTCCATCCTGACAACGATATATAATTATGGCAAAGAGCTTCTCCAGGCGCTGCTGAAGTGAAGACAAACCCACAGAAGTTGTTGTAAGCCCTGCATTATATTTCCTAAATGGCCGCAAGGGGTCGGTTGCTAAAAAATAAATTCCAAAATGACTTCTCCCATTCATCTTTATTAGCTAAAGTAAACAGTTCAGGGTGTGAAAGAGTTTATGGCTCTCAGCATCGCCTATAGCTTTTCCTCCGAACACGCTCCTCTTCGCATAGCAGCATGATGATTCATACCCTTACGTAACATTATCGTCCCAAATTTTAGAGTAAACATAGACGATAAAATGCAGGGTATGTTTAGGGGGCCGTGGCTACCATTGGTGATTGACAATTTTAGGTGAGTCCACTCGCAGCGCCAATGCAGCACAACTGCAAATAAAACC
>NW_023340095.1:6649517-6654910 GCF_004916995.1 Morone saxatilis | reverse complement strand
TACTATGAGCTCTTTAAGATATGAAGGGGCCTGACCATGAAGAGCTTTATAGGTGAGGAGGAGAATTTTAAATTCTATTCTAAATTTAACAGGGAGCCAATGCAGAGAAGCTAGAACAGGAGAGATGTGATCTCTTTTCCTGTCAGTACTCGTGCTGCAGCGTTTTGAATTAATTGGAGCGTTTGATAAATATTGTATGATAAATCCAGTTATTTCCAGGTGTTTGATTGAGATAATGTGGTGAGATAATTTAGCTGTGGACGTCTCCTCTGTCCCTTCGCCTGCCTTATCTGCTTCTGCTTCAGTTAGTGATTAGTTAGTGTAGCGATTAGCCATTAATTCAATAATTTGGCCTGTTTACTTTTCCATCTGCAGCCACCGTGGTCCAGTTAGTTTAGTTCGGAGGAGCCCTCGGTTTCACAGCTCTTTCCTCACACATGTTCTCCACTCTTGTACTCGTCGTTGGATGTAGCTTGTACCTCCTACTTTTAGCTGTCAAAAAACCTAAAACACTGGTAATGAATTTTCCCACGCCACTCAATTTGATACTCATGAAAGTTGAGCTATAAAGTGACAGAAGAAAAGCCGCAGCTGCAGGAAGGTTTCCGTCTCAGTGTTTTCTCCTTCGTCTCTTTTCTCCTCAGGAGCCCTGAAGAAAAACCTGACAGTGGAGCAGATCAAAGAGGACCTCTTGACATTAGGTACACATCTGAATCCTTCATCGCAGAGTCGATTATTAACAGGGTCAATGTGACAACAGGGGTTAAGTATAGCTGCCGGATAGTGTTCTCTAATGACGACCTGTCATGTTGAAAGGTGGCACGTACTTCCCACGATATTTCTCCTCATTGTTGTTGATCGTTTTACACGTGAAAACCAAATCTGCTCTATCTGTTGACTCTACAGGATTAAACGAAGATAAGGCGACTCACTTTTCACAGCAGGTAACTTTCCATAAATTCCGGATGTTTAGATTTATAATTAGATCCAGTCCATACATTTCGTTGGAATACTGATACCGGTATCGAAAATCCCTCTGATGCTGCCTTAAATGCACTGATCTGATTCTATGTGATTTATTAGCCCTGAAACGGGACCCGCTACTTTCCAGGAGTGTCTTGTTCACCATTTTTTCCCCCAGGATAGTGAAGTTATGACCTGTTATTACTCTGACTCTGACAAAGGGTTTAACAATCATACAGACTAAGTAATATATGCTTGTTAACTTCCTACGCGTATGTATTGGATCGGTGCTCCATATCAGCTGATACACAAAGTTAAGGTATCTGAATCGGTATCTGGACATCTCTTTTAATATTACTTTGCCTCCTGAGCTCAAAAAGTCCTATAAAATCTGTTCTTATTTTTCCAGACTGGATCGAATCAGCACAGGCGTCTTTCTGACATTTCTAATTGTATTTTGCAGTGGGGGGAGCACTATGCAGTGCTGTCCAGACTGGCAGTCAGGCAGACTCTGATGGTCAACCAGCTGGTTGACATGGAGTGGAAGTTTGGAGGTGAGACGAAGCAGAACCAGACATCACATCAAATTTAGCTCTTGACAAAATTATAGGTTTACTTCGAGTCTATTTCTGAACATGCTGGGAGAGCTGCTGATGTCTCTAACTTACAGCGCTTATTCATGAACACAGAGGCTCCAGTCTAACATGCTCATTAGCATGGCTTATGTTCTTTGTTTTGGCTTCAGTCTCATTTAAACACCTCAGATGTGTACAGCTGATGGGTCTCTATCAGGCCTCATTGTTTATTCATACAGCCTAATGACTTCTTAAGACTCACAGGGAATAGAAATGCTAATATGGCGGGCAGGAGAATAATGAGCATTATGTTAAACTATTGGTGAGCTGATGTTGGTACAGAAAGACACTGTGATACAGTTCAGTGCCTGCACTCTCCACTGTAGTTTACTTGACTGTACTGTTATTGACATGCAAAACACCTTGAGCCAGGCAGACAGACTGTGTCTCTGCATGTTGCCGGTGAGTCGGCTGTATCCAGTCTGGCCTCTGTGGAGACTTGACTAGTGTGAAAGCCAATATGGCCACTGCTCGTCTCACATGTTGGTGCCCCCTGAGACAATGCTGAATTTATATAAAGTGCATAAAAAGAGTCTTATACGTTTTATACGTGTTTAAAGACTTCAAACATCTTCAAAATCGGTTGAATATGTTTTAAGACTTTGAAACACTGAGAAACAATCAAAATACAGAGGTGATGAGCAGATTTTACCGTTTATCTTAAACATCGAATGTAACTAATTACTTTTACTTAAGTACAGATTCATGTTTTACTTGAGTATTTATATTTTATGCAACTTTATAAAAAAACACCATCTCAGGCAAATATTGTGCATTTTATTGCACTAAATCTGACAGTTTAAGTTACTATTACTTATTTACACATATAAAGACTTGTTATGATGTTTATATGTATTATTGTATTTTTTTTTTTTTACAAATATCTAACATTGAACCTTTGTGCAACAATGATGATACATTTTTCTAAAATAGTCTTTTGGATTATAACTCAATGTGTTCTTGTTTGTGATCTCACTTATTATGAATCAAGTCTGGGTGTGTTTTTCCCCACAGTGACGGTCGGCACCAGTGAACTACAGAAAGTGGGAAACATCTTTCTGCAGGTACGATAGCTCTGCATTCGAGTGACCACACACACACACACACACACGGAGTCTCGCACTTCTTTGTTCAGTTTGGTTGAACACAAACTTTGCCCTCTTGCAGTTGAAACTGGTGGTCAGAAAGGGAAACTCCACTGAAAACGTCTACATGGGTGAGTGATTAGGTGCCGTTACTGATGCAAATGCAGCTTATAACATTTTAACTATGTTCACGTTATTTGTTCTGTTTGCATGGACTTTTTTTGGTATTCTGTTGCAAGCGAGGCAGGCAGGGAATATCATGCATACATGCAGTTGTTCTAATAAATAAAATAATTCCCAGAAGTAGATCATTAAATCGGGTTCTTCTCAGAAACACATCTATGGCACTGAAATGTAAATATGTGTTTTTCTTGCTGCTGTGCTGATAAACACAAGAAAGAGAAAATCCAGTTGACATGGAGATAATTTACTTTCACATTCCTCTGACTGTCGTCTGCTGCTGCTTCTCACATTCCTAGTTTGAGAAAAGCCAGTGCTTCAGAAACTAATCGCGGAATTGCTTCACGTAGAGATAGATGGGTTTCCTGAGCCGATGAGCGTCATCGTGAGGAGAAAAAAACAGAATGACTGAGATTCTTACGAGGAGATCAACACAAAGAGTTGGGGTTTTTTTGTGCTAAAACTGTACAAATCCCACAATTAATGCGTGTTAACTGTCCATCATCCAATGATGGGACGCTGCCTGTTAGCTCAAATAGATTAGACTCTATGATCAGTGCTTTGGTGACATGTTGATGCACGTTTAGAGTGAGTTGGTGACAGCTGGTAGAGCTGCAGACGGATGGCTTTGAATTGCAAACTGTATCTATGCCTGAAACAGGTGTTCAGAGTCTCTTTTCATGATGCCCTGCAGCCATAAAAATTATGCTTATTAAATCCTGAGTGACACAGTTTGTCGTGAGTGAACTTAATAGTTTTGAAGACAGTTTTTGAGCCTCCAATTTGGCATTACAGACATCGCCATGTTGTTTTTTTGCATCCAGCAGATGACGAGTTGAGCTTCGACACACACATATTCATGTTACAGATAAACAGTGTTTTAAAATATGTTTCGGGACAGATTTTAAACAAGAAATAGGCAGTAACAGAATATTGATTCATGTTTGATCATCAGTTTGACAGTTTGATCTCACTGAAAAGTCACAAGGTAGCCCCGCCCTAAAGCATACCCTGCTTTATAGTCTAGTCTACTCTAAATGGGACCGTAATTTACTAAATGAACATCATGCTGTATGGAAGAAGACTTCAAACTAGCGATTGAGACCATAAACTCTTTAGGAGACTGTTTACTGAGCTAATAAATGAAGTGAGAAGGTCATTTTTGGATTTATTTTTTGCAACCACCCCTGCTGGCCATTAGAAATAATGCAGGTTTACAACACTTCTGAGTTGTCTTCACTTCACAGGCCTGGAAGCTCTGTCCACTAATTATATTCTGTCAATGTACAAGCCCCATTTCGTCATATTTTTGTTGAAAGAATTGCAATCTCAAGCATTTTTATTAACAGACTAAATTAACCTCATATGTGAACATCATAGGAATGTAAGTATATCATTTAGAAATTCAGTATTTCCACAGCCACAGCTCTGCAAACACGGCCCTGCTGCATGCTGTAGAAATACTTACCACTTAAATCCAAAGCTTGACAGACTTTGTTAGGATCACTAAGCTTTCATTGTTAGGGAGAATGGTTTAGGGGATGGTCAATTAAAGAACTGTGATATGGCCTGATGTACAATTTTTATTAGGGAACCTAAAGCTGCAATTACTTCCAATCACAAAAACAGTGATCTTGAAACTGCTTTCAATTGAACTGTTTTAGATTTAAAACAAGAGAGCATACAATTATCACAGTAGCAGCCAGAAGCTGAGCAATTACTACTTTTAAATGTAGCCTTTTTATGTTTTTGAAAGAATGTTCTGTGGTGATGTAAGATGAATGATGTGACTTGATTGAATAAAAAGAGCATTGCTTTTTTTGAAAGGTTGCAGTTTACAATACACAATCTTTCCATTTACACTCATTTTGTGGTTAGAGCAGAGAGGAGATGAGTCAGTAGAGGTGTACATTTAGTTTTTGGAGCGTCCATTTCCAGCCTTCATACACGCATCCGTAAGTCGCTCTCATGTTGTTGTTTTTTTCTATGTCTTGCACAATGAAATCCACTGACATCCACTTGTTTATGTCAGCTTTAGTCTGCAAAAGCAAAGAAACACATGGTCCTAGAAAATCAGCATAGACTTAATGTCTTACTCACTATAAAAGTGATAATCAGAGAAGGTGTTTTAAAATGTAATTACCTTTCAGAGATGCATTTAGATGCTCAATTTAAAGACCAGGAACAGATTCTTGAAATCAATGTTAAAGTTTCTAACATCTAATAGAGTTTACAAGTTTACAGAGCTAATTTTGGAGAAAATTGGGTTCTGAGGGAGATTTAAGAAAATTTCAGGGAGACAATGTAAGCAAATGTAAGGTTTTTTTTCTAATTAAGACTATTATAATCACTGGATTCTTGAATTTCCCTCGGGATAAATAAAGTATCTATCTATCATCTATCTCTATCTATTTGCTCATTTAAATTACATAAACTCTTTTTAGATTTCAGACCCTGCGGTTTATAAAGCAGACTAGATGAAAATCCAACATACAATTATACAAAATAAACAAGGAATGTTGTAACAGTA
>NW_023340095.1:6630374-6649504 GCF_004916995.1 Morone saxatilis | reverse complement strand
AATTACAAAACAATAGAGAAACAATAAGAAAATTGTTAAATCTTCTTTTCTCCCTCCTTATTTCAGGTGACAAACAAAACTGTTCATTACAGTCTTAATCTCATGTGGACACGAGACACAGCCTGATTAATCTGTTTTGTCTCAGCAGGATAACCTGATCTGTTGCACTCCATAATCACTTATATTATATTTCACAATTTAGTTGATCTGATTGACACAGTTTTCTGTTGTAATCAGACAATGGTATGAATATGGTGATTTAATTAACAACTGAGCGACAGCATAAAGTTGCTCACCTTTGTTCAATGGAGCAGAAAACTATTAACAGTTCGAAGGGTGCTGAAAAATCAGCAGTGAGTGAAGCAATAACAGGAAAAAAGGAAAGGGTTATTATGGTTTCTAAAAACTCAGGTACTAAACCACAAATGGATCCATGTTGATGACATTTAGTTGTTACCACTGAAGCTTTAGTTTGGAGATAAGTATTAATAGAAACAATAGCATTTTATTTGAACCTACGATTTTTAACTGAAACTCATCAGTTTAATACTGATGCCTGTATATGACAAACATAAGCACAGAAGACCATCAGCCAGAACACTATGGAAGAAGAAGGCTATTTATTCTTAATGTCTGCCTGTCGGATTCGGATGGATTCCACTTGAAATCAATGAAACAAGACGGTAGAAACACTACCGCTTTTGTCCACAGGGAAAACCAGAATCAACAAAAACATTAACGCTCCTTGCTGCTGCTTTAACATGTTGTATAACATTTAACTAGCAGGTACATTTCCCTCACAGCATGAAAAAATGTATGTTAGCAACGTTACTATATTTAGCTGATCATTACATTTGTATGGTTCATGATCGTGTACAGGGTCTATCTGTTGTGCTGCAGAACTGATGCATTGTAGATAACATTTTGGTTGTCACAGGTGAGATCAGAGCTGTGTGACCAGAGTTTTTAACCTCCTGTCAGCTGGTAGGTCGGTTTAATTTCAGCTCACGAAGGATCCACATGTTGCTGCTGTGTAAATACTAATGGGACCTCCAGAAACCTCAGCAAGAAAAATTGCTTAAAAATGACCATTGACCACATACCCGATGACAGTATGTTGACTCTTTCTTGCCCCCAAATTCCACCAGGCCTTGGCTGTGACGCCTTCCGGCTCTGGCTGCGGTCGCCACAGCTGATCGCGCCCGTTCAAGGCAATGCTCTAAAGTCAGAAGCGTCTCAGAATCTGGTCTCTGCACTGCTCCGCATAAAATACGTGGCTAGTCTACTTTTGACGGAAGCTGTGACCCACTCGCATCAAGCAACACAGAGCAGATCACACTGGTAGGAAGTCAGATACAGAAACGGCTTAGAGAATCCGGTCAGTTTTCAAAATAAAATACACATAAAAGACACATTTCATGCTACATCAACAGTGTTTGTTTCCTCTTTAAAGACAAAATACACGAGCAAACAACGTATTGCAGGCAATAAACACTGTAGATGCTCCTCTTCTGAAATTCTCTCGGTGGGATTTGAAGACGTGCGGATCACGGAGCCAGATGCGGTTTTATAAAGGCTGTGCCTGGTGGAATTTCAGGGGTTACTCTTCCTCTTCTCCCTGTAGATGAGACGTGCCCTCCAGACTGGGACGGTCTTATTTGTTGGCCACATGGCTCCCCTGGGCTGGTTACCAAGGTTCCCTGCCCGTCTTACATCTATGACTTCAATCACAAAGGTTAACAGTTTGTTTGTTTGTTTTTGCAGATGTACCATCACTGACACTCAAGAGCTAGAAAATTGCAAGGAACGTTAAATGTAGAGAGTACTGTTACAGTTAAAGCTTTTTCTGTTTTGTTAAATTGCTAAAGGTCTTACATACTCACACAAGTGCTGGCTGAATAGACCTCTGCTTAGGATGAAGATGAGTGGAGCTATGATGGAAATTATGTGAGGTTACTGGACTGACTAAGCGTTGTAAATGTCAATAATAATTTAAAAGTATGTGTTTACAGGACATGCCTACAGGAAGTGTGACGGCAATGGTTCCTGGGTGTTTGTGGACCGCTGGAACAAAACATGGACCAACTACTCAGAGTGTCTGCGCTTCCTCCAGCCCAGTGATGACGAAGGGAGAGTAAGTGTGACTGTAAAATATCTGGTTAACTTAAAAGCTAATCCAATGTTATTCACGTCCATGCATTGATGTTTAAACACACAGATTGTTTGGCATGTGTAGCAGTCAAAGCTATAAATCCCAATGAGACCCTCAGGCAAGCTAATGTGGAGGCTGACTGTGAACAATCTGTGATGTTCGCTGAAAAATTAAATGAGATAATAAGCAGCCGTGTGAGCAAATTCACATCTTATCACAGGATTGTGTAACAAATGAACAGCACACTCCTTTTAAAGCAGTTCTTCTTTATTTTAAGGGGTGTATGATAACTGAAAAAAATGCAGTGAGCCAAATATCCCAGCATTTTATGAATTTATTTTCCTTCACAACATTCAACAGCCTTGTCCTTTATTAGGAAAGTACTTAAAAATACATAATACGGACCGAAAATTGTATAAAAAGTTTCTAAAAATATTAGGAAAACTAATCTGATGCTCACAAAAATAATCCAAAACTTCCTGCATAGTACGTTCACACAGTTTATTGTTATGCATGAAATATATCACCCATAACATATGTCACGTAGTCAGGGGTTTACTAAATGATTGAAAAGAGGTTCCAAAACCACTGCTTTAAAGCAGTAGCTCCTACCTTCTTTTCCTTGTTACTCTTGAAGCAATGTCAGCTTTTGACAGCTCCTCAAAGGCTGCATGCCTGAGAATGGTGAGCAGTTCATGTGAAGAGTGACCTTCCTTTCTCAGGATCTTTCATTTATTTTTTTTTAGATTTTATTTCAAGCCAGTACACCAACCTTGAAGAACAGTCTGAAAAGTTGACAATTTTGAGAAGCAGAAATGTGTTTTTTTTTTCATCTCCTGCCTCTGTAATCATATCCCCATACCTAACATTTATCTTGCACCCTCATGGGAACCACTGCTCTTTTTCCTCTTACGAAGGACACAGTTTATCAAGACACAAAATAAACTGTACTCAAAAGTCAGACAGTAATGAAAGTCATCCATTTCAAGAAACTGACAAGAGTGAAAGTAAAAATTAAAGCCCTGCTCGAAGAGTAGAATAAAAAAATAAGTGTTCACATGGAGAGTCTATGTCAAGAAGAGTAAACACTCATCAAAGCTGTCCATGGAGCCACGGTGATCTGTGTCAGATTTTTTGGGAAACTGTAATTTCAAAGCAGCACTGATTGATAATTTGGCCACTAAGGGGAAGCAGAACATATTGTCACTTTATGTGCTTGATGTGGCACACCTTGCAGACACAGAGCTACATCAGTATTAATTTGGAGTGCTGTTTCTGCCCACTTAGCAAATGTAAGTCCAATGTTTTGGTCTCAACCATATCCAGATGGAGATATCTCGCTTTTTAGCTGCTAAGCGCTCCACTATGTTTATTAGTTGCTTACTTTGTCTTCCTGTTGTTCAGTGTTGTGCAGGAAGTGAACACAACTGCCTGCTGGGGATAGTCAAGACCGGACTGGACTTGATTTCAGATTTGACAGGCTGTGCTTGAGGGCTCAACTTCACTAGATCTTTTCATTTTGATCAGATGATTCTTGTGAGACACACAGCACGCCTCTGAGATGTAACTTTCTTCAGTGTAGAAAGAGAAGGGATGTAAACTCGGGATGAAAACTCAGGAGCAGCTATTTATAGAAATACCACATTGTTCCCAACAGACTGCAACCCACCATGAGACTGCATACACATGCATACACTACATAAACTGTACATACATATACCAAGCCCCCATGAAGAGCACTGGGCTTTGAAGCCAATTTAACATAGTGTCTGAACTGTGTGACTACAGCAATGGCCATGTCACGTGATGCAAATTATCCCCAAAAGACTTCATGCAGCAGTAGCCAGATATCTTTATACATCAATGACACAAACATATGTAAACCATATACAGATGCTTTGATTCACCATTTGTTTCCATTAACATTTTTTTTTTTTTGGCCATTGTGCAATTGTAACTGACAAGCTCAGCCTTTAAAAGATATTTTGGCATTAAAGTTTAAATCTTACTTCAGCCTATACTCGGACTTTGACCACAAACTGCTTGTTTATTAATTACTGCGGCTTGCAAAATACGAGTATAGTTACTACTACTACTTTTAAATCCGTATTAATATACAATTTCACAAATTTTAAGTTGATTCAGCTTCTGACCTTTTGAAATTCAACCTATTCATTGAAGCCAACTTATCACCTGGGGGACATTCATTTATCTGCTTTGTGTAAAATGAAAAGGTACCAACGATGGAGTTGCAGCCATCTTTTGTTCATGTTATCGACTGAAACTTCTGGCTCCTCTAAGTCTGAGTGGTGCTTGAAAAGACGACATTATCTTTCAGAAGAACAGGTGCTTTGGTACTCTTGATGTATCCCGTTAAGTCCTTCGTCTGTCAGAGATTAAGGATTTAAGACTGCCACATACATACTTAGACTTGTTTCTCTTTTAAATAACTTAAGACAAAACACACACTGACATAATAAGAACTCTGGGGTTGGATTATGAATACATTCTTTAATTTTGCATATGAACAAGCTACATAGAAGCATTATTAGCATCAATTTCATATTTAATATTCTATGCACCTGTTATTCCTTTATTTTCTCCCGTCAAAATGCAAATACTAAATAATTAGACCTCAAAAGATCAGTGGTGAGGGCTTTTGTGTTCTCATTGCAGCATCCTGTGCAGCCAGGTATCTGTGAGTTATTTATGTGTTTGTTCTGTGAATTGCTTTAACCTGAAAAGTGAACTGAATAGAAAATATTTCTCTCTGTGTTCACAGCAAGACTTCTTTGAGCGGTTGTATGTCATGTATACCATTGGCTACGCTGTGTCCTTCAGCTCTCTGTTGGTGGCCATCTTCATCATTGGTTACTTCAGGTACGAGACATTTTTCTATATATATGTGCTCTCTTTCTAAAAACTACTACACAAAATCTCCTGATTATCCCACGAAGACGAAACTGCAGGAGGTGGTCCTCTCCTGTGTCTGAATCTTCACACCCTGTCTTGTATCTTGTGAGCATGAGTGTGAGTTTTGGGAACTCCAAAACAACAGCAATGTTTCATGTCTGACAACTACACACTTTTTAGGTTATTCAATTTGTTTTTGAAAAGTCTCCAAACCTCCAATAACTGCAATTTGTATTTCTGACACCTGCATCTCTTTTCAGCCTGCATATTTGTGTCCTGGCTATCCTGCTGTGTTCCAGTGTTCACAATGACAAAATTGCTAAATTGAGGATACTTAAAAAATGCCATCATGCTAATTATTCGATTGTTGAGTGATAAGTATGGTGTTGGTGGACAACACTGCTCCACACAGTATGAACACGAGTGATTTTCTCTAACTGATAAACTGAACAGTGCTTTGACACCCCCATAGAAAGCTTGAAAAACAAAAAAGTAGCAATGAAGTATTGAGTCATTTCTCTTGCCATTTGCATTTTTCTGATTGGAAACTGATTCTGCATCCCTTCCTCATTTCCTGTACAAGACTGTACAGTATATTTAAAGCACTTCCAGTAGACAGCATGTGGTTGCTATTAAAGACTTGTTATTGTAAGCTCATATAAGTTTTTATGGTACTTCCTGATACTGTTTTTCCATCTCTCCTTCTCAGTGAAATTATGCAGAAATGATAGAAAAAAAAAAAAAAACACTTGACAAAGAAATTAAAGTCAGCTTACTGAAAAACTGAGCGACAATTATGCAGTACAAAATCCCTTGGAATTACATCCTCATTCCAATATTCAGTGCCAATGCAGGAAATGAGAAAGTGAGTGGTGCTGATGGGTGTGTTGTGAGTCTGACTTTCATGTATAGTAGACCAGAGTTCACAGACCTTCAATTATTAACTGTAACCATGAGTTCAGGCCATAGTTGTAGGGTTTTCATTCTTGTCTGGTTATAGGGTTGCTATCATGCTACACACAGAAATGTTTATTGTGTGTATCTAAACGATATGCAAAATATATGTCAAAATCTCTAGGGAATGTGATGGATGAAGAACTTCAATTTAAAACTGTTGATTGTTTGATTCATTCACTACATGAACAGCTCAGTACGCCAAATGTCAGAGTAATTAGTTCTCTGTTTGAGATATTATAGAAACAAATGACACATTTTTATACTTAAATGATTAAAAATCAGTTGCTTGGTCTTAAAACTTTGAAAAACACGATGTCAAATAATTATCTTTTTAAAAGTACTTCTTAGAGTATGTGTTGCATGTACAAAATCACCACTACAGGCATGTAAAGTATAAATCCTAGGGTGGTAACGTAAACAACCCTAAGAAATCACACAAGATACAAATGCACATGGTTGTCCTTGCAAGGGAACAGTGGCGTGTTAGCTGGCCAACACATCCTTATACCAAAACAACTGAATAGGTTGGTTGTCAGTGACCAACAACAGGCGTACCGGACCTTCGTCAGACCAGACCTTCGTCAGACCAGACCTTCTTCGTCACATGGTTAATGTCGTGGTTAATGTTTGGGTAAGGTTTAGGCAACAACACTAAAATATCATAGTTTAGGTTAAAATAAGTACGTCAGTATCCTGTGTGAAACCAAAAGGCAACGTATGTGACTTCAGTTAAATATGTTATGCCAGTTACATAACATATGATAAGTTTCACACAGGACACAAACAGTGATCTCCTGGGTAAAAGTCCTGTGTTTGACCCGCCCATCCACCTCCCCCCTATGTGGATGCTTCACCTCACCCGGCTTCCCTTATCTGATTCTGCTATAATTACTATGTAATTATGGTATTGTAATAAGTTGCTTCCACAAATTACCATTTTTTCTCTCCCATATAGGCTTTAAATTGTGGTGGCTACGGCCGTTGCCACCTTGGCAGCCCTGACTCCTCCGGCCGAGTTTATTTTGGTTACTGAATACACCTGTCACTCAAATGTCCTTAATTATACATAACTTTAAGCCTTTATATAATTTAAATGGGGTAAGTTATATAAAAATCATCCCTCATACAGTTGTCATAAACTAGAACATTAGCTTTAGAGATCAAATCTGTTTTTTGTACCAGGCTGTAAACATGTTTATTTCTGCTATAAAGTTACGCATTTCATTATGGAGATTGACTCACTTCAGCCTCAAGTGTCTGTTTTTGCTACAACCATATTGGCTTAATTTGCCAGCCATAGAGCTGCTGGCATTTTAGCTGAACACCTGCACTGTTGTTAACTGTACACTTTACTGAAGTGTGGTTGAGTGGGACCAGCTTTATGTTACATGCACAAAAAATAATGAACGATGAATCATTGAATAAATATTGCACTAAAGTGACCTGGCCTTGGCCAAGCCTTGGAACTTGTTTAGTTAATTCTTGTTGATGAATGGGCTACGTTTCTGGCATCAAGTGGAGCAACAGTTTTTGTTACTACAGCTTCACTGGCAAGTTGCCATTCTGGAAACAACTATTTAGTGCTAATAAAAGAGGAAATGGAGGCAGTGTTCAATTGGTACACTTCCGATAAATCAGTTCCAGTAAATCAGTTGTGTGGCCCAGAGAATATTTGTCAGTGTCAGTGGAAAGAATGTCTAACGAACATGTAATAGTGTGAAATATGTCTACAGGAAAGCAACAATTCAGTCTATAATGGGAATAAAGTTTGTACTATTGTTAAAAAATAAATACATACATTACATACATACATCCACCATACATTTACGTGGGTTTAAGAGGAGCTTTTCTTTCATATTTCCCTTACAATTAATACCAAATTAAATCGTTATTTTGGAGTTTTAATGATAAATAATAATTTTAAATTATAAAGGAATTATTCGATAAACACAGACCCATGAAATGATTACTGAAAAGCAAGGTTATATCCAAGCAACACAAGAATATTGCTTTAATGTTTTAGAGTTGTGGGTAGAAACTCTAGGCGGAATGACTGTTGAATACATGTTCAACAGTGTTACCTTGGATTCAGAGCTGATATCCAATATTGTGAAAAAACTGAGGATGTAAAAACAACCTTTTTAAATTTGCTCTATCTGAGGCTGTATCTAGGCGGTATCTTCACAAATCATGTGATTTAACAGCAGTAAGTTTAAGTTTTAAGTAATTAAGATTAAAAAAGTAATTTGCATCAAATTTAATTATTTTAGTAATTAATAAAATTAAGTAAAGGAAAGAGTTACCTTTCTCCACTTGCACCCAAGAGAACGATCATTTCTATCCGTGCATGACAAATAACGTTTTAACATTTTAAACTGCCTTTAATATTGTGATCCCACTGGCAAGGCTCTTTAGGTTCATTATGACATTTTACAGTAGGTGTAATCATCCCATCAGTACTTCAAAATCCCTGTCCACTTGAAACTGTAACACAGGAGCCCACTTAGCTGAAGTGGCCCTGCCTTAATATCCAGACCCTGGGAGGGAAAGACAGCAGACAGGGAGAGACAGACTGAGAGGAGGATAGAAAACCCTTACAAAACATCATTTCCAGCAGAGCCAGAGCAGCAAATGTTGGTCATATAGAAAGGCTGCTGAGTGAACAACAACCCAATGACCATCTATTAAGAGACTAATGACTGTGATTTGACATCACAAGAATCTTATTTTGAGGCCATTTCAGGGCCACACCAGTGTTGTCCATTTTCTTTTAAAGGCATCTCTCCCACTTTCCACAGAAGGGTAGTCCATCTAAGTGAGCATACTGGCATCGCTAATGAGTACTTCCTCCATGGGAACTCGGTGTAAAAAGGAACTGTCTCCATTTTAATACCACCATTTCCAAAGCAAGTGCAAGTTGTATGTGATTTGATTAGGAGAGATGGAAGTGGAAAGTTAAGTCAACAACATTTAACTTCTTAGACAGGAAAACCTCCAATGTGATCAGAGCTGCATGTTTAAATAGGAAAACTTCAAACAGACCAACATTTCAAAGAGCCATCAAGATGCCTTTTGACAAACAGGTCTTATATCTGCTGTGTTTGACTTCATAAAGCAGCTTACAAGTCTTTGATTGGTGCTCTTCTTCAGCTTCCCCCATCTTTTTCTGTTATTTCTGCTCTCTCTTTAGAGATACTGCCACTGTAAACGGTCGGCATTGCCCAACGTGAAGCTTTATTTATACAGCTACACTACATTAAACTTTCCAAACCACAGTCAGCAATTAGCTTATTACAGTGCTGAGCAACTATTGGAATAGTACACGCAGTAATGAGATAAGTAAAACATAGATATCCATGGGATGTGCATGAATGCTTTAAACTAAATTAAATAGAATAATATCTGCAAGTTATAGAAAATATAGCAAAAATAAATTACCGAATAAACACTTTCTTCAAACTGACGACGGTGACATTGGCACTAATTGAACAGGGGGTTGGGAAGCAGCAACAACAATAACACTCGTACTAACACCAACAACTGCCAGCCGCAGCTACAATTTCTGATAATTCTGCAGTCACTGAGAGCAAGAAAACACGTTTCAAGATTTCAAAAAGAGCGAGATACACGTAGAAGTGCTGTGCCAGCTTCTGTCAAATTCTGCAAGGACAACAATGTGTCAGAGCCCAGTGCTGTGTGCAGACCCTTACGCCTAACGTTGAAGTGAGTTACAAATTGACAGCTTCTTAGAGAGTCAGTGAAAGCAGTGGAAGTGCAGAAATGTAACCGAAGAAAACTGAGTGAGATACTGACATTTAAACTGAGATCTCTATGTCATGGTACTTGGTGAGCTGATGATTTGCAGGACAGGCCTGTGCTCCATCGACAGTTTCACCTCTCTTGCAGAAGTTGACAAGGTCTCTGTGGATTCACCTGTGTCCAAGTGGTTGGCTGTATTTTATGATAGATTCCACCTTAATAGTTTTCTTTTCCCATCAACCTCAGTGATGACCCAACCAAAGGCTTTTACTTTTTTCCCTGATCTTCTTCAATGATTTTATTCCCCATGCATCTTTTTTTCACCTTCAATAACATGAATCACATCCAAGCTCAAGTTGGCCTGAATGGTGCTGGAATGTAAATCACTAAGAACATACGTTTTCTTTACTACATGTCAGAGGCAAATATTATACTTTTTACTTAATTTGTCTGACAGCTTTAATTACTCGTCACCCTTCCTGTCCAGTGAAAACCTATATATCTCCACATTTAAGTGTTTCTTTATGGGTTTAAACAAATACTACTCTTTAAGCTAAATAATCTAGTTAAAAACCCTCTTGGATCAGCAGGAAAATGCAGTCACAAAGCTGAAAGTCAGCTGCCAGAAGCAGAAAGGGAACAGGTTGGAGGAAACCTGAGGACATTTGTAATTGCATGTTGCATTTCACCATGCACATGCAATCACAAACTGGTTTGAGGCCCATCCAAGAATGGTTTCCCTTTTCCTCCCCCCTTACTCGCCTTTCCTCAACCCCATTGAGGAATATTTTTCTTCCTGGAGGTGGAAAGTGTACGATCATTGGCCACATGACTAAATGTCTCTACTTGATGCAATGGATGCCGGCTGGCAGAGATATCTCAGCTGAAGACTGCCAGGGGTGGATAAGGCATGCCAAGCGTTTCTCTCCAAGGTGCATAAGCGGAGAGATGACATTAGATGTGATGTGGATGAGAACATGTGGCCAAATGCTGAAGATCGTATGGATTAGAACAGGACTGTGCATTTTTTTTCTTTCCCATCTGTGCTCTTTTTTTGTTGTCAAATTGTGTATCTGACAGTATTTTGACACATTTTGAATCAAAGGCCACATAGTTTGGATTATTGTTGATCAACTGGCTGCAATTTCATGTTGATAATACTGTTAAAATACTGTACATTCTATAAAGTAAAGATGACTCATTCACTTTTGCATAGTTTGTTGCCAAAAAGGCACACAAATTTAGGGTGGTTTACAGTAAAAGGAACTGAATTAAAAAAACTATGGATTTCTCAGTCTACTGTTTGCAGGTCGAGCTGAAACATGAAAAGTAATGGAGTTTTTGTAATGCTATCAACTGTTTGTATTTAGAAAGTTGTTGGTCTATGATTGATTGATCTGTTCTCTTGGAAAAAAAACGTGCTAGTGTTTTGACAGAAATGATTTGATTTTGAATCAGGTTTGCTGTGTTTTGATAGAGTTTATGTATATAGAGAATGTTTTTTTCATTTTGAAATGTAGAGTTGGTGTTTAAAGAACAAAATGTGGTTTTGAGCAGAAAATGTACTATTTGGCTAACTGTTTGAGGTAAGTGTGTTGTTGTGTTAAGAGTTTCGATAAAGTATCTTAAGTTTACGTAAACGCATGTTAGCAATTGAAAAAACTGTAGTACTTAACTAAAAGATCTGTCTTAGTAAGCTAGTTTGTTTTTTTGCATATATATATATATATATATATATATATATATATAATTGTGGGTTTTATTATTTTGTGCTATTAATAATAAATGTATAACTGTGAATACTATTTGTTTTCATGGCAGACGTCTTCACTGCACCAGAAACTACATCCACATGCACCTGTTTGTTTCCTTCATGTTACGGGCTGTCAGCATCTTTGTGAAGGACAAAGTTGTTCATTCCAGTGCTGGATTGCAGGACTTTGATTCAGCCCTGTTGGATAACTTAAAAACAGTCAGCATGGCACCACTGGACAAGTCTCAGTATGTAAGTACCAGTTCTACTTCTACTCCACTCTTAGGTCTCTGTGGGTCTGATGAAGTGCTAAGTGATTTAAGTGCCCTGGTCATAGAAATTTGCTTTACAAACATCAAAGAATGACTGTACGCCCCCAGAATCAGACTTGCCATTCAAGCAGAATAAAGTCCTGGCTGTATTCGTGGATTGCACGTAGTTGGTATGTGTGTAGATTCAATATAATGATACACCTGTTGGGTTGAGTCACTTCTCGGCATTTGTATGAAAGCTGCAATTGTGTTTTACTCTTTGTGTTTTCAGGGACGAGTGGCAGCAGAGGGAAAGTAACACAAACGTTTTGTTGAATTCTGTTACCTACTAAAAGGACTGTAACTTTAATTTGTGAAACTCCAATGCCTTACTTTTACTTCAGCTGACTAGAATGTGTTTTTATACATAATGATTTTAGAAAATCACCTTTACATCTATTGATGTAATCAGATCCTTTTTTTTTACTACTTAAATGGGACCTGATTTGCAGCTATATATTGTTTGTCTGAGACTCCACTAGAGTAGCATGATTAGTTCTTTATAAAACATCCTTATTTATCTTATACTGGTCCTTCATGCAGCCCCTCAGTTCATCCTCTGTCTGAAACAACACTCTGATGTCCTCCGGCTGCTCTGCTTCAATTTTCAGTGATTTCAGGAGTTTTCTGATGGAAATATAGCCTTGGCTATGCTTGTTGTTAGCAGTTACCTTCTTCAGCTGCTATCCAGCTGCTGCTGTTAGATTTTTAGGATGGAAGCTCTGTCCATTATATATACTTTATATGTACTGTCAATGGCTTGAAGCAGACATATAAATACATTTGTGTATAATACAGTGCAGCTTTTTGCATTTACATGTTTGTTTACATAAACATACAAACAAAAGTAAAAGCATTTAATTCTTGTGTGTCTGTCCCTGCCCTTGGCTACATACATACGTATGGTGTTATTATAGTCAGTAAGAACTGTGACTAAGCAGGACTTCTTGATTTAAAATAGAAAATATAGATATTAATATTCATCTGTTCATCAAAGATGCTGGCAGTATCACAAGCTAAGATTTAATAAAGTTGTGCTGTTACTCGAAGCACAATTTAAACATTTATATTATTATTCTCTCTTTCAGTGTAATTAAAGCTCACAAACATGTCTGAACGTGGGCTTTGAAGTGCTCACATTTGTTCAGGCAATTTGGCAATTCACCTATGTGCTAGGACCCTGCTAACAGTTAATATGCATGTATTTATTTACTTGTTTATTCCTCCCTTGCTTGTTGGTTGCCCTTTGTGAAATGTAGCTTAATTTCCTCTTAGTGAGTCCTGAGTACTGTACGCTTTGGAGGTAATTACCTGGCCTTATTAAACCCAGACTATAGACGGTGATGTGGAATTTCAATGCAATTACACCATATAGTGCTTTAATTATAACTCTAAACACACAGAACGCACAGCTCTGATAACTGTGTTAATGAAATGCATTAGTATGCTTAGTGTTTCAGAAAGAGAGTCCAACTAATTAACTGAATATCGCAATGACAATAATTATCTAAATTCAGTGCTGATCATCAGTAACATTCTCGAGAAACAACTTTCAAGGCCAAACATAACCCCAACCTTTGCTAAAAAAAACTGGGAGGTTTGCAAGATAAACAGATACCCTGAGGCTGAATCCAGCAGTGTGCATGTGTATGCAGGTAATTGAAAGTAAAGTAGTTGAAAGTTGTAAAAGACAAGAAGGAACATTAGCAGGAGACACCATGTGATCAAAAACAGTCTAATCCGTTTTAGTTCTGAGGCATCTTTCTCATTTCTGATGCTCTAGCACTTTGAAATTAAATTAAGGTTTGTCTTCTTTGTTTTTTCAACAACTAGTTGCCTTTTTGTGTGAAAGTTTCCAAATGTATAGCCAAAGTGTCTCATGATAATTCAAAAGAAAAATTGTTTGTTTTGTTTTTCTTTTGTAAGGAACACTTTCTCCAATTTCCTCCAAGTGGTGAAAGAAATACACCTCTGCCATCACACACTGACAGACAAAAACATAAAAGATGCCCAGGGTGCGTAATGGATTATATACTGACTTGGCATCTGCAGGAGTTGCACATGTAGAGTGAAAAGAAAACAGTTATCTTAAAACTGTGGCTGCTTTGTAGCAAAAATACTTTCATCATTAAAACTCTCCAGGCAATGGTTTCTTTTTGACAGTACACATCCACAACAAATTTCCCATTGGTGACTTTTTGGGCTGAAAATAACAGACATGCTTTTAAGTATGAATGTCTTTTAAAATGTCCTTTTGTTTTATTTCATTAAACGGCTAATTTAATCAGTGACTCAGCTCCAGTCGTGAGTCATGTGTGAGAAAAAGAAAAGCGCTCCCATTTATTTTAGTTTATCTAATTTCTTTTGTATGGATTGGGGGTATTTCATAATGTTGCTTTTGAATGATTAATATGTGTTTAGTTTGATCTAGGATTCCCTAATTGGTGACAAAGGTTAGGATCGCTTGTTTCATTTAGGTGATTTGAGTCATAAATAATTGTGTCAGGTTACCAGTAAGTTTGAAAACCTGAAAGAGTGAAAGCAATTATTTTGCACTGAACCATGTTTTTTAATCCCGGCCCTTGAAAATCTTTCATAAAATGGTGCTAAAATCAAGCAATAATCATTTGTATTTTATGTTTATTCTCACTTATTTATATATTTATACTATGAAGTGCATCCTTTTAAGGGACTAATATATGAGCTGTCATCATGTGCAGCCAGCGTGTACATGTGTCTCCAAGTGTTTGTGGTCTTGCATTCACCACATGCAGACAGTAAATTATATATATATATATATTTTTTTTTTTTACTGGATTCAAGTGCATATACTACATAGTTAAAACATCCACACTGAATATGAATTAGTTCTGGGGCTTCCGGAAATCTATTTATTTTTGGTGTTAAAGGTGCATGTATTATTTATTTTTATTGAATACTATCTAACTTTTAAGATCCTCCCAGACATGTTTCAAGACATATATAAAATGCTCTGAATCATAATTTGTTTCTCATCATTGTAAGAGGGAATGCAGATGACAATTTATTCATTAATTATCATGATTGGGTGGTCAACTGTATGATTTTGCTTAATTTATTCTATAGTGCTGTTAACTGTTTCTCTCATTTGCCAGTGAGTCAGTTTCCTCATTACAACAGTGGTGGAAAAACTATTCTTTACTTTAAATACCACTCTGAAAATACTCTACTACAATATTTGTCTCACATTCAAAACCTCATTAAATAAAAGTATGTAAGTATTATTAATTTACTTAGGTTGTCAAAAGAAAAAGTACTCATTCTGCAGACTATTAATATCACTGCTCGTTAATTTGTTGCATTTTACTGCTTATGAGTTGAGGTTGAGGTCATTTTAACCACTTTATATACTGTGTAGGTAGTTTAATCTACAGCAATGCATCATATTCTATAAGATCATCACATGTTGTGGTGTGACTGTCCTGTGTGAACCACGCATCTCTAAAAAGTTTTAATGAGCTCAGAAAAACAGTCCTGTTTTCACCTTTATGACAATACATTTTCTAGCTCATCTAAGAAGGGTTTTAAATAGTTGATTTAGCTGAAGAAGTATTTTGAACCCATAAAGGAACACTTTCCATAGAGGAAAACTGTTTTTTGTGTTTTTTTTTTACTGGAAAGGAAGGGTATGAAAGAATATAATCTGCAAAATAACTAGCTGTCAGACAAATACAGTAAGAACAGTATTTGCTTAAACTCAGCAACCTTCCACCACTGCATTACAATGGATGTGAATAGCAATGAGCACAGAGAGTTTAGGTTGAGATATTTGCCTGATGTCAGTATATTATGAGGATCTGTCTGTGTGTCCTAACAGATGTAGGGATAGATTTGTCTGCTAGCTTTCTGTCATAGATGATGATTCACTCGTCAAAATCAAACCGTATGAAGTGGGCATAATATTCATAACACACCCACATCAAGATCAACACAATGAGTGCAGCAGTGTGGTCAATGCACAATGATTTCTGTTCCAACCAGAATAAACATATCTGTAGGACAGTTCCACCAATTTACCTGCTGGAAGTGTGAGTGTAGTCACAGGGTTGAGTTTTACATGTTATTATCATAAACCTACAACCACGCTGCTTTTATTTTATTGTTTGGGTGGTTCTCTGCTCTCTTCAACATCAGCTGCACACATATATACTACTGGATGCTTTATTTTTACGTAGTGATTTTATTTCTAAAATTAGATATTTAGAGACGGAAAATAATGGTCTGTAAAATGGGCCAGAAGTGAGTATCCGTGCTTGAATTTGAATAGATTTAATGGCTTTTTTTAAAGTCCAGGTGACAAGTCCATCTGGAAACTTAATAAATCTCCTCGGTACTGCGGTATTCACTGGGAGGCTGCTGAGCCCCGTTCAGTTGCATGCCAACGGCAGCTACATGAGCAGTTAGCGGAGTTGAGGCAAAGCAGTCAGAGGACGTCAGATAAAAAAAACAGACAATATTTTCTCCATTCTCCAGGTAAAATAAAAAATGTAATTTCAACCCTTTAAGATTGCATCCTTGGTTATATTGTACCCCTATTTAACAATGTATGACAAATAAAATTATAAAATGTCAATTTCTTTGTATTTTTATATCAGCATGGCTCACTAAAACTCAAAAACACGATTTCATTAGCTATTAATACAAGTTAATTTCACCTGGACTTTAACATAAATCTTGTATTTACAGTTTGACTGCTGTGTCCTTTTCTTCATTGCTCTGCAGATATATATAAGTGCTTCAAAATGTAATAAGATCATCTGCGCTCTTAGCGGCATTTGTTGTGTAAGAATAGTTTGTGTGAACTACTGTGATCGCAGTGAGAAATATGGTGTGATAAAAGTGTTAATGTTTTGTTATCAGATTGGCTGCAAGGTGACAGTGCTGCTCTTCATCTATTTCCTGGCAACCAACTACTACTGGATCCTGGTAGAAGGCCTCTACCTCCACAGTCTTATCTTCATGGCCTTCCGATCAGACTCAAAATACCTCTGGGGCTTCACACTCATCGGATGGGGTGAGCAGAAAGAAAATACACATTTCTCATATCGTCAACACCTGTGACGTGGTGCAGAATTAATAACTCATCCGTCCTAAACAATCCTTCAATTACTGCAGCAAAAACATAGCAGATGCTGAAAGTTTAACAGTCCCGATTTTCAATGTCAGCATGTGATTGAATGTAAGAGAGTACAATGTATTCATATATTCTATACAATGCATAATATTTTTCTATGCCAAACCACATTTGAAGGAAAATGTAATACACGGCTGTGACAGCAGATCATATATAATTTCTCTGCTGTCATTATTCATTTTCTCGTCACGTTTGGTGCATACAAAGTGCAATGCTTGCATTTTGGAAGAAAATACATTGCCTGGGGATCAGAGTGTTATAACTCAAACAGAACAAATGTGTTATGTCCTACATATTGCTGTTTTGAAGGCAACTATGCAGTCCTGAAATAGAATTATCAATATCAATTATTATTAAAAGAAAATTCATGAAAAGGGAACAGTTTATATTTATTATGAAACCAAACAGCTGTTTTCTAGTTTCTGTTTTTTCCTTCCACACATGTATGGGAGAATGTTCAGACAAGCAGATGAAAGGTTTTGTCCCCTAACAGAAAGTTTTTGTTCTTTTCTTTGAAGTCATATTAACACAAAGGGGAGATTTCTGTTTGTTCTGTACTTTTGCACACCTTGCCAGAATTTAAATGGCTGCTTGCTTTGGTTTGATTGATTACATCCCAACAGTTACCATATCAATTAATACTAATCTGCTTTGAATGACAATGGACCAGAAATAATCACCAACAATGAAACATTATGGTTACAGTGGGATACACAATGCATAGTTATCATAATTTATTCAGAAAGTTGAATTGCTTAGCAGGTTTTTCTTTTAGTTTGAATTTGTAAAAACCCTCTCTAAATGTAATGTTATTGCAGACACTGCTAACATTAAGTAGATATAGTTATGTGTAGGGCTATTTCAAGTCTACCGTTGTTTGTACGGTCATTGGAAAACAGGTATTCTCATTTAAGAAGCACTGTCCAATGTCCTGATAGAGGCAGTATCCTGTTAATTAGACTCAATTTCTGCATTTTTATGGCTACAAAAAAACACCCTTTCTTTCATGAAACCCTCAGTAAGTGTTGCAATGTTGGTATTGCTATTCAACTGGTTTCTTGACATGCCAACTAATACAGTTTCTTAGAGTTTATGCTAAAGACCATAACTTATCTGACTGATTCTGCAAGCTAGTCAGTAGGTGCTTTATTAGGTGATTTAAACTCTACCCACACAGTATGATTATAAGTGATACAACAATATACATTATCTAACAGATCACAGATTTTTAGCTTGCTAACAGATGTTGCATTTTGAATGCTTATGAAGGTAGACTATAAAAAGTGAAGAAAAGACTTAGTTTGTTAAAGGTGTCCCTTCTTGATCACCAAAGTGCTTGGTGTGTATCTTTGAGGTCTAGCAAATCTCTTGAATGCAGTTCTTTCCTCATATCACATGTTTTCCTGTGAAAACTTTGGCAGGACTGTCATGTCACCTGTGCATGTGCACAAGAATGGCACATAGCACTAATGACGGTCTTCAAGTCTACAGGATACCTTCAAATTGCCTTTGTGCCATCTTCTCCTTCTCATACATGCCCTTCGTTTTATCCCTGGAGACCTAAGAATCAAATAATTTTTCTGCAGCACACATTTTGTGCTACTTTGTTTAATAATGTGAATTATGCTGAAGATAAGAGGGGAATAATTTCCTATCAGTTGAAAAAAAATAAATAAATACTTGCAGAGAAGATGTGTCTTAAGAATTCTTTATGCAGATGTCACTAAATATCTCTCCTGATTGAAATAGATTTCACTGTATTCTGCTACTGACACTCTTTTTTTCGCCCAGTTCCTCATCTCGTCTGAGGACTGTGAGTATGCTGTAAAGATTGTGAAGCCCCTTGAGCCAAATTAGTGATATTGGGCTCTATAAATAAAATTGATGTGGTATTCATTAAAGAAAAAAACCCTAAACACTGACAGTATGAATGAAGCCATTCTAACATGAACGTGTTGAAATGATTTCTACCTTTGCTACCTTCATTTGAAATATTTCAAACTTCTTACCTCAATTAATTATTTGTTCATTTATGTTGTTGCCCCCCCCCAAAAAAAAAATAAAAATAAAAAAAATAAAAAACTGTGATGCCAAATCCAATTCTCTGACAGT
>NW_023340095.1:6619046-6630365 GCF_004916995.1 Morone saxatilis | reverse complement strand
TCAGCGCTGTGCTCAATAATAATCATAAAATTATGGTTACAATTATGGTTACATCACACTTCCACAATGCTTTTTCATCCTCAGATAAGATACAAAATTAATTTATAATGTGTAAATATGATCAAATATACATTGAAAGATGGAGGAACACTCATTATCCACATAATGTTCCATTGATTAATCATGATGAGCTGGCGTAATTAGATGAGGTGGGACAGTAGAGAAAGGGGACATTTCGTCTGAGAGAAGACGGTGTTGCACAACCACAATCACAATCTTATGCAATCACTTCCACTTAAACTGTGAAATGCGATATGTGCTCTCATGTATACAACTATCTCTGACCAGTTTAATTAATATTCCCTTGAATCCTTTGAATGCTTATTCCAAAAATTGCTCAATGACTTCCACATAATTTGGCTTTTCTAAAGTGCATAGATCTGAGAAAAGCAAATCTAAGTGTAATGTTAACACGTTCAGAACTGATAGAACGAGTAGGCAGTGAAGCCAACCATGGGAATATGTTTAGTAAATTCTTACACTGATACATTAAGACAGAAAGATTTATGAATGTACAAATCAATGGAATGAAAGCGGAATCAATAGCGACCTTGCAAGTGCACCATTACTTTCTTTGACTTTATGACTGCTGCGGTTCACATGCCCGTGGTGTCCACACAGAGCATTTCTGCTGTGGCACTGCTGCTGCCAGCCTGAAATATATGAAATCCCTGCTTTTCTGGACTTATGATGCCTGTCAATATGCCACCAGTGTGTGGGATTACATAGAAAGCAATAGGTTGGGGGTCTGAGTGTGTTTGTAAATTGAAATTGATCGAGAGGATGTTTAAGTGAGAATCATGCAGTATTCTGCGTGTGATGAAAGTGAATCTTGTAACCTCGGATGTCTAATCACAGTAGATCTCGCCTCTGCTTCCTTCATGTCATGTAGCAGATATTTAATGTGAAACGTGACAGACAACAAATATGGTAAACAAAATATATGACGTCACCGGGACAGTGCAGCTAATTGTTTGTTTTGTGTAATTTCAGGTGTTCCGGCTGTTTTTGTGGCAGTGTGGGCGATCGTCAGGGCAACGCTAGCAGATGCAAGGTGAGAACGAGTCACGCTGTGTCTAAATGCTGGTCCTCTTTCACACTAAAAAAGTCAGAGGATGCAGAGATTTTTTAAAAAAGGTCAACAAGTTTAAAGAGTAAACATGAATAGAAACATGAAAAGAGACAAAAACAGAATTTCTCGCTCTAAGTAGTGCGTAATTGTGTTGACATTTTAATCGTCTGTGAAATCCAATTAAATATGCATGATTTATTTTACAGAATAATTCTGTTTTGTCATGTCAGGTACACAGTATCTAGACATCTAAAAAAGTATGTGGACATCAAACGCGATTATTAAACACCTCATTCTAAAACCACAGACCTTAATATGCTGCTGTAACATCCGCCACTGTCCTGGGAAGGCTTTCCACATGGGATTTTCCATGAGTTCCTTCTCAAAAAGGCCTGGCCAGCAGTCGGCTTTCAGAGGTGTTGGATGGGGTTGAGATCAGGGCTCTGTGCAGACAAGAAAACCATTTCTTTATGGAACTCACTTTGTCTACAGGAGTTTGCTATGCTGAAACAGGAAAGGATGTTCCCTGTGAACAGACTTTATTGTCTAAAATATTGTGCTGTAGCATTATTTCCTTTAATTTGAACTAAGGGACAAAAGCAAACCTTAAAAAAACAGCCAAAACGTACACAAAAGAATGTACATATTTGGACCATAAAGTGTATTTCAGAAATACAAAAGGTAAAATTATTGGTGGAGTCAATATTTTCCACAGGACACCAGTAATCTACTATAGTTTAATGTCTACTGTTTCAATGGTCCACCTCCATCATCCATTTGCAAAAAAAAATCATCAGAGCTTCTGACCTCTAAGTTGAGTGCTGATTTTCATAAATTTTGATATAATGGTATTTCCTTCCAAACATGACCTTCCTCTGCCTCTCTGTAACTGCTGATAACTTCAATATTTGCTTCACTGGTGTTCAAAGACTGAAAAAAACCTGCAATGATTCTCTGCACACACTACTGGAACAACATCTGCAAATGGGCAGCTGAATTGACATTACATCATGCAATTTAATCTACTGTCTTGTCTTGAGAACTGTTTTGTCTGTTTTTCTGTCCCAAAATATCTGCCTATTCTTCACATTTTGTACAGATTTACTAGAATGTACCTGTCAATGCACTGCAGTTAACAGACTGTCCACCCCCCCAGTCCCTCAGGGTCAGTCCCTCTGGCTACATCCAGTTATTATTTTAAATTATAGTTTTCCTCTGTGTGAACATTAGCAGCTGATATTCTAGTTTCCATTATGTGACTTATGCTAAGTGGTAAGACCCTGGTGATGGATCTTTTAAGTGACTTTCACAGAAAGGAAGTAGTTTGTGTAAATCCCATTAAGCTCGGTTTAGCACACTGAGTGAAGTTGAGGTGAGTTCACTTTGTTTCCATTGCAATAAGAAATATTAGGGCAACTTTCAACACAGCAAACTAATAAAGCCATCATAAAACAAAAAAAAATACATAAATAAATGCAGAGAAGACATTAATAGTCTAGTATGTAGAATTTAGTCGCCTCACCCTCCCCTCCCAATTGTGGAGAAACTGCAGTGGCCACGAAACCTCTAAATCTAAATCTAGAGCCGGTCTTTGGTTTGTCCGCTGCACGTTGGTTGTTCTGGCCTCCAGGTTGTCCATTACTTCCTGATAATGAACACCTTGTTGGACATTATCTGTTACATAAACTCTGTCCAAAGCATTTTTAATATATTATATAATATATATGATATATTTATATATATATTCATTCATCTTTACAGCCTTTATAATTGTGTGTAACAACATTTCTAAATAGTAATATTTCAGATTAGTTAGTACTGATTATGACCGATGTATCCCTTCATAATGGCTGGAGGAAAATAAATAAATAAATAGGAAAGGTGACGCTATGTTCCTTAATAAATTTCTCTTCTTTATTAACTTGCTAGTTCTAAGGGACCATGTAAACTCTTGACAGAAATTGTGATGATAATTGAAGTGGTCTATAAAAAGATTGCCACGTTTTGTAAAATTATATTTTCCCTAGTTCCAAGTGTTTCATGACATCCTTCATTAAGAATTCGATGTGTTGATGCAGTTTTCTCTTTCCAACTGAGTAAGAGCAATCCTTGTGCCAGCATGCTTAAAAATGATACCATATTATGTTCCACGTTGTTGTTTTTTTTAACTGTATTAGTCTTTAATTTTTAGAACTTCCTACATTTGTTTATTTTCTCTGTTTTGTCACTGCCTTTATTCACTGTATTAGTTTCCATTTGAGCCCTGTCGCAAGCCGTATGACAGCTTTTTTCGAGCCCTATTATTTACTTGATGCTCAGGAGCAGGTCCTCGTATCTGCAGCTTTGTTTGAACACAAACAAACCACTGCAGAGATTAGGGGAATTTACTCTGCAACGGTGAGAGCCCTGCATAACAGAAATAGTGCGCTGTTGTTCTCTTGGCAGAACAGCAGAGGTCAATTTACTCTCAGTGACCTGAAAAAGACAGCACAGTTATGAAAGAGTATCATGATGACACTTCTGTTCAATTGCACTTTTGTTGCTGACACTGTGCTGGAGAGGAGTTGAATTAACTCTGTGGCACTTGTTGAGGTTGTCGTGAATGAGTAGATCACACATTTTGTTCAGTGCTTCTGTTAGATACTAGGTGATACCACATATGATATGTCACATTCGACATTCCAATCAGTGAATCTCCAAGTCTCTGTCTATACCTTCATGCCATTACAGTACATTGGGGGATGTGTTTTTAAATACCATGTATGCACAACATACAAAGTACTCACTCAGCTCAATGTTTGCTATAGAGCTGCATAATCATGTTTGCATAATCCCCTGAAACTTCCGCAATATGGAAAGTTTTATATTTGTGTGTGCAAGGTTTCCTTTGAAGCTTTATAATGCCATGTCAAACTCCTTCTTACTTTTCAGTATGACATACATAAAGTAGTCCCGCAAGTGTTAGTTTCACTTTTAACTAAGCTGTACATGGCATAAAATGCACCTGAGGTGCGTAAGTAATTTAAAGCACAGAAAAGTATAAAAGTAAGCACAAAACAAGAAAGGTAGACAGTTTTACTATGTCTACCTCAAGGTGAAACAGGCCAATAAAAACGACTAGGAAGCCAGGTCACGAAATGGCACTTGGAAACAAAAAGTGAAATAAAAAATAAAAAAATGGAAACAAATAAATTAAAAATCAAAGAAGATGAAACATTTCTAATAAAAAAATGGAAAATTATCAAAATGAAAACGGTAACTTAACTTAAAAATTGGAAAAAAGAAAACATCAGAAAACTAATAATGGACTTTGAGCTTTAAAACATACAGTATTATTGTTATTATTTGTCATTTAGCTTTTGACTTTTTATGCAGTATGTATACGAAGTCACCGCTCCTGCTGTCATCCATCTGTAACTTCTATATTTCGGCCTGTTTGCATCTGTTTTTTCCCTTTCGCCCTCTGTATGTGAGATCTTTTCTCTGATACTTTTTACAAATGTTTGTGACAAACACTGAGCTTATTTGTTTATTTGGTGCTAATTTAATACTCTCATATTTCTCTGGCCCTTACAGTATGTCTTTCGAATAGCACGGACCACCTTCTTCTTTGCTCTGCTGCGTAATGCTTCATCCACTCCTCTGTATTTGTGTCAACTGCAGGTGTTGGGAGCTAAGTGCTGGTAACATTAAGTGGATCTACCAGGTTCCCATCCTGACAGCCATTGGGGTAAGATTGAGTGTGAAATAAGGGATTTGAATGTAACTTGAGAAGCTGCTGAGAAATCTGCAACTCTTACTGTGAAGTAAGAATTAACTCTTTTTAACAGGGCTAGTCAATTCACATTGGGTTAGAGTTTAAATCCAGATATATTAATCCTGTTTTCTAACCTTGTTTTATACTTTGTATAAACTTCACTCAAAATGTTGTTGTAGCACGAGAAAGCCTAACGAAAGAGGGCTGAACATGCCTGCTGTGATAATAATGTTTAATTTGCAGTGTTATTAGTTAAATAGCTGAGTCATTTTTTCTCTCCTTTCAGCTTAAATATCCTGCAGTTGCATTAGTCTCCATCGGATTGTTCCACAATTGTTGTATAATTAACAGCTTCCTGTCATTTGTCTTTGACTCATTAACTCCTGACCTGAAGAGTCTTAAGGTTCTTTTTTCACACACTGGCATAATGCTGTGCTCATCCTGCAGTTTTGGTACAGATCTGGTGTCCGCCTCCATTCTTTGTTTCTATCCCTCACTGCTCTGAACCTTTGGTCTTTATCACCATATATGCATGATTAATTATTACTGGTGAAGCTTGATTATGTTTTATATTTCCCTTTAGTGCAGCTTGGTATCAAACATTAGTACTTTTTGAGCAGTGGTGGATTGTAAGTACATTTACTGAGGTACTTGAGGTAGTTGTCCTGCACTTGAGCATTTCCATTGTTTTTCTACTTTATACTTCTATTCCACAATCCACAATATATATTAATTTACTTTGCAGATTTAAATTGTTGATACATAAATTGACTAATAAATGATGATATATTATTATTACTTATTATGTTACATATCAGTATATTAAGTAATCAGAATTAGCCCTACCTTTACTGCATTAATGCATCCATAATAATAATACAATGATATAATACTGGTATATGTGATTCTAATAGGGCCCTTTCTACATAATGACCACTTTTATTTTGATACTTTTACTTAAGTAAGTCATGTATGTATGTATCTCTACTCATATGTTTTTGCAATGTAGTATTGCTATTTTTAGTAAAAGATTTGATGTACTGTTCTAATTTATATTAATTTTTAAGCTCTTTATTTCACACTGATGCACTGAGCACTTCAGCATGTTTATATTCTACAAAATAAGATATTGAAAAAGTATATTTTTAGGTTTTGACACCCAAACTCAGGCACCGATATTATTATATAGAGATTCTTAGCCTAACCCGGGCGATTGAGTACATTTACTTTACCACCTCCCACGCAGTGAAAGCAGAGCACTACAGCAGCAGCTGCAGTCTTCCATCAGTGTCTCTCCTCAGCCACAGTATTGCTGTGCACTTGCAGAGCCTAAGTGAGCTGCAAGTGTCATTGATGCAAGCCGTATAGATCAGGGAATTTCAAAGGCTGACACTGTCACCCACTCCCCCATTTTAGTAATGTAAAAAATATTGACTAGGCGACTCAAAAAACCTAATATAATGGATTTTTACACTCCTGGAAGAGAAGTAAGTGTGATGTTGCCATGGATTCAGTGAGTTAATTTTGTGGTCCACAACTTAAACCCAATGTTTTCCAGCCCATATTTCTTGCTTTTCTTGTATACCAAATTAGCTGTTATCTAACCCAAGGATGTACAGACAAGTATCACTGGATTACTTTAATATTAGAAAAACTTAAAAACATGATTATAGATAATAGTGTCATCAGAAAGTGTCACACTGAATTTAAAAATATGTTTTGTATCTGTGTGTTTTGCGATTATATAACTCTGAGGAGTTTGTTTTTTGACTCAAATTAGGGCTATCAGGCACTAATGGTTTTACCTTATTGGCCTCCATGAGCTGTGTGTCACAGCAACTGCTGCTCAAGATATTTGTTTTTCTCTTGGTGTCCTATTTTATGCTTAGACACAAACAACCAACCTTATCACCTGATATAGCAGGGATAGGCAACCTGCAACTCTTTAGCACCTATCCAGTGGTTCCCTATAGCTTTGACAAAATAATATTTGGAAATGAATAACAGCTTATTTTTAAAATATTTTCAGTTTCATTTACCATTGTTGTATGCCTTTTCCTCTATATTTTGCCAAACTTCAAAATGGTACCTACTAGTTTTGCGTCTCCCTAGGCTAGCTATAAATCCAAATCCTAAAAAGGAAAAGTCTCAGAGGTGAATAGAGAATGTAATAATGCATGAATGGTTTTGTTTGCTTTCACCTTCCATGCTGCAAATATATTTTGCAGTTCTAGGCAGATTTTACTTTGGGCCAAAAATGTCTCTTTTGAAAGTAAAGGTTGCTGACCTCTGCAACAGCACATCCATAATGGATGATCATGTAAAACCTGGAGTTAATTGGAACAATTTAAACATTGATGATGACACCTGTCTTTATTCCTGTTGCATATAATGGGCTGCTGTGGCTCAGGAGTCGCTGATGCTGTGCCATCAGTGTACGAATGTGTGTGAATGAATTTGTTTCCGTTTCTGATTAGAAGTTGGCAGCTTGCATGTCAGCCTTTGTCGTCATTGTATTGATGTGATTGATGTATGTAGTGCAAAGCACTTTGAATGGTTGGAAAACTAGAAAGGCGCTACATAATTGTGCAGTGCATTTACCATTTTATCACTTAACTGTGCATGGCAACTGTAGATGCTTAGATATTCTGTGTTTTTCAAAACTGATGCACAAGAATGGGCATAATAGCCAGTTGACAAAAAATAAAATACTGTTTGTTAGAACCAATTACTGAATAAACAACAGCTACACCATGACCAGGGCATAGCCAACTCAAGAAAAAAAATATGAGCACAATTAACCCTAAGATAGAACGTAACCTCAGAGTTGGTTAAATGTGCATGTTTTTAATGATCTCCATGTTATTATAAAAAGGAAGGAGAAGCGCAGATAAGAAGTGCTGAGATATATTTACAAAGAAAACTGAGAAGAGCAGAAAAGATGAATCATTAAAAGACTTTGCTTGTTTGTTTCTGAGATAGTTATGTAGACATGGTACTTAAAAAGAGAAGACTATTTTCCTTCTACTACACATACTGTGCGGACACTACATACACATTCAGGTATTTAACCAAGAAAAACAGAGGTTGTATATCAAAGTTCCCTGCATACAGTAAAAGCAGAAAGCAAAAAGCAAAAAAGTTCTTTTATGTTGTCAAGTGTGCAGTGATTAACATGTAGAACATGCTCCTCCTCTCATCACTCTGCCTGTCTTCCTCTAATTCAAATTCAAATGAGCTTTATGGCATGAAGCAGCAGTATTTGTTGCCCATGCAAATCACGAGCAACAGTCTCTGTCCTTTACCTTCCATACTGTGCACAGCTCCTCTGTGGGCTGGGGATTCTTTTAGCAGTGGAGCCGGCCGTACAAAAACACAAATTAAGGAAAAGGGATGATAGAAAGTGTTTGGTCATGCAGTGTCTTGCTGTGAGCACCACTTTTGCAAAAGCTCTGAATTAATGATCAAACTACATACAAATTACTCTTTTGTTGAAAGACATGTTTTGATTTGAGTCAAGTTAAGCTGCTACCAAACTGCAACTGGAGAAAATCTCCTGCAGATTTTAATCAGAGACCGCTTCACTTGCTCGCTGAAAATACAGAAAGTGTCAAAATGAGACCACATGCTATTATATTGTAGATTCAATTCAAAACTTTTTACTCCTAACTCAAGTTACAACGGTTAGAAACGTAAAATACATGATTTTACACCATGTAGACACAGCTAGCTAACTATTTTGAATATATGACATTACTAGCCCATTATTGTGTATCGTTTCCTGACAGTTAATAGTTACATATTGAATATTTTATTTCATGTTAAGTCTTTATATACTTTAAATAAGTTGTTTATTTGATATAAAGTTTGACTGTGCATCAAAGTGTAGCTGTGGTACCTCAAGATAAGTAAACTGCTAATACTTTGCAGTACGATTTGTATGACAAGGTCTTCAAGATAAGCTGTTCAGTGCTCGAGTTCAGTTTACCAACGCTCAAAAGAAACTTGCACTCAGACATGCAATTTAAAAAGGATTAATATCGCTGTAAATTATATGCCAAACACCTGTCTCTTAGTGTTATATTTATAGATATTAAAAGAGGCATCTCATAATTTCTATGTGTCAAGTGCATGGTTTGTATTTATTTATAAAGACGCAATAATTCTGCACGAATAATGATCACCACAGTCTTTGATGAGCAGTAGTTTTTGAAAAGTAATAATTTTGGGCTGTACAGTATCTGGGTTCACAGCCTAAATGCTACTTTTTCCTCTCATCACACAAAGTGACACATTATCTGGGTTTTAAGGGTCAGACCCGCACTTCCTCATTAATATGAGTACCAATTACAAGTAAAGCCTTTCCTCCTTGTTACTGTTAAGCATTCTCACTATAGTCAATTCTTATTTTTGTATGTTAACAATGAAGGAACAATGACGAGGAGATAAAGAATGAACAGAAATTAATTTCGCTTGTGTGGATGCATGCAGAGGAGGATTTAGGTATAACACTTAAAATGAAATCTCCTTTTCATGCCTGGATTATATTTACACATACAGTACTACTGTACTTGGCATGTTGTATGCATGTGTGTGTGTATGGAGGTGTGTTTGTTACTATACTCTCATCCAAGTGGGACCTTATTTGAAAGGATGATGCAGATTCAGGGGTCCAAGTCTGTCACTGTGGAAAACGTAAGCCTCAATTTGCATCTTTCAAATTATTTTGCCACAGCCTCATTAAAGTCTATGAAAAGAAATCCCAGCACTTGGCAAAAAAATAGCTTTTTTTCCCCTTTAGCTGTTGAAATCAAAATGAATTGACGCAAAACACACAATAGGTCACTTCAGGGCATGTATATATGCCTCTAGTGATTTATTCTTGTCCACAAAATGAACTCATTTAATCCGACCTTGTGATAAAAGAGTTGAAAGTGTTGAGACAAATGTACAGATACAGTTATATACAGAAGCATAGTTATTTTATTGCAATAAAAAGCTTAAAGTTAAGTAATTTCCCCACGGGGATTATTAAAGTATTTCTGATTCTGAAATCAACTGTGCTTTTATGGTTTACAATCTGTATGGAAGAGGATATTAAAACACTAAAACTGGCTGATGATTGGAAACATTGAGACATTTTTGTGTTACCAGGTAATAGACACTTCACTCTGCTAGATACTGTAGTTTGATGCCAGCAACAATGAGGTGATGGTGAGGAAAATCTCCAAACCAGATGTTACCCTAATTTAATCAGATATCAGGTCAATTCATTTGGGAATGCTAATGAATACATGTTTGGATCCACTCTTGAAGACATAGATGGTCTCTTATAAATCTATGGTTTAAAAGCCAGTCATTAACAATTTAAATTATGTATTATTTTTCAAATGTCAGTTATAGTAACAGGACCTAAGATCACTTCCATGTACCGCTTAAATTAAGAGTCTTCCATCTTTGTTCTTCTTTTTCAGCTCAACTTTGTCTTATTTGTGAACATTGTACGAGTGCTGGCCACTAAAATTCGAGAGACAAACGCAGGGAGATACGACACCAGGAAACAGTACAGGTTTGTACTCAGCTGACTGTGTCTCTAAAACCAGTGGTTCTCTTTATGTCTGGATTGGAGTTTAGCGTAAATTGTGTCCTATATAAATCTCTGCATGCATGAATTACAATATTTCATCTTAATTTACATGTAACAGATGTTTTTGTCCAAAGTGTCTATTTGCATCAGGTTGAATAGTCATACAGCAGCCATTTATCCCTGGCCCCTCTAGTTTAGCACAAGACTTCCCACAGGGAGAACAGGGCTTTGTGTCCATACTTGGGAGACTGAAGCTTGAGTCCCATGTGAAATCAGAAGTCTAGACTTCTGCTCTTAATGAAAAGTGTCCTGGGGTAACTTCTGTTATGATTTGGTGCTTTACAAATGAAACTCAATTAAGGCGCAAATAGCATTGTTGGCTACTAACAGTTCAGTTAACACAAGGTTTAGTGGTGATTAGATAGGGCGACAAAACGGAGAACGGCACAATGTTGTTTGTTGACTGACAGTAGGGGAAAGGAAGAGATATAATAGACCACAAACTCTCAGAATCCGTTTTGTATGCATGTTGTTGTTTTCAACAGGATGCAATTGGTGTTCTATATTTTTGTTATTAGTAAATCCAAAACCAACAATGCGAGTCCAATCTTTCTTTGTTGCTATGATGAAGACCTGACTCATAAATGTATAATCTAATTTTAAAAAGGCTCTGCAGGTTTTTAGCAGCTCAAGTAAATCATGCACTGGGCTGTCTTTGGTTGTGGAATGAAATCAGAATCAGAATCAGAATCAGATTTATTGCCAGGTAGGTTTTTACACATACAAGGAATTTGTCTTGGTGCAATGGTGCTTAAAATATACAATCACACAAAAATATAAAAT
>NW_023340095.1:6618733-6618946 GCF_004916995.1 Morone saxatilis | reverse complement strand
TCCGACTGGGGGTTAAGGTATTTTCTCAACACTCCCCAATATCTCTATGTAAACATTTCTGTGGGGAGTGATGAGGTCGGAGGTCGCCTAGACGCCAAAATCTAAATATGCTATACTGCTTAAACATTTTTAAAGTGAGTTGGCTGACTGAACTAGGAGGAGCCAGAGGAACCTGATTTTTGTTTGCAGTGATTGGCTCTGGTGGCTATCGTT
>NW_023340095.1:6615522-6618719 GCF_004916995.1 Morone saxatilis | reverse complement strand
TTACCTACTGCAGCTTTAAAGACTGACATGTTACCCATACATCTACACACAGAAGTGTTTTCTTATACAGTCTTTGGTTTGAAACTGTTTCAGTTATGCTCATCATTTATCCATCATTGCCATTTCTGCATGTCTGCATGGAAAGTTACCCACAGCCTCCAGACTTATTTTATCAAATTATTTGTTGGTACAAATTGTTCCTTTCTTACAATTTACAAAATGCCAGAAAGTAAAAAATAAAAAACACCTTTAGTTTACTTTTGCCCTTTGAAAATGTCATGCAAACGCTCATCTTCTTGCTCAGTCACAGTCGGGTAATATTCAGTGACTAATGCGTTCTGCTGAAGAAAGAAGGTGGACAAGCTCCCGCTGAGGACAAATATGACAGATTCAGCGGGAAACACAGCCGTACAGATAGTTTGTCTACCTGTAGAGAAGGCCAGAGATCTGAATTCTAAGACATATGAATTACTAAACCAGTGGAACATTTTCACTACGGCAAAGAGACCTTCAGGGACCTCTATCAAATAACTTCCAAGAACCTTTTCGCCTACCAATCCAACAAGGCCAGCCTGGGATGGAAAATAGAAATAGGAAACTTGAGTTATTATCAAATTAAGATTTCTGTAATTATATTGCTTCTTGTAGGTTTAGTTTAGCACTGGTGAATTTGAATGCCCTTCTTAGAGTTTCCTAGAATCACGTTACCTTTCGGTTATTTCGGTACCTGAAAAAGTAACAGGACTTTCTCTAAAAACAATGAAAGAAGCCCAGACAGCAAACATTTTAATGAATTAAACATCGGATCCGAGATGAACCTTTCCTCGCTACTTACAATTCCACCCAAAACCTTCCGGGAAGTAACAAGCAACAGTTCGGAGAGGAGCTGTAATGGCCGGTGTCTAATTGTGAAGATTCAGAAGTGATTAATGAAAACTAATATTTCATGGCAATTAAAATAACTAAAGCTGGAGGGCTTTTTTTGCTGTTGAATTGCTGAAGGAATGAGGTGGCAACAAAGCTGAGAAGCAAATTGCATTAGTAAGTTGAGGAGAACTGTATTAAAATGCAAATGTACAGCTGTTAATAGTTCTTCAAAAACCAATAATCCCCCACAGTCAGTCATGTGTCAAAATGGTTAATGGAAAAATATCCCAGAGGCACGCAGGGTTCTTTTTCCATTCCGCTTTTGATTAAAGCAGAAATTCTGTTTGGGAACGAGCGTGGTTTAGGTCAGAATGGGATTGGCAAAGATGGCTTAATGTGGGCAGGATCCCAAACTCATTGTTCTGATGCCCTGATTTCACAGATATGTCTTCTCATGGGAAGAATCCTTATCATGAACAAGAGGACGCCAGGCTGCATATCAGATCTGCAGTTATTACAGGCATTCATCATATGGCTGAGTGGAACACAACCTGCGCAGGGAAATATTGACATCAAAAAATGGTATGTTCTGCTAAATGGAGAGGAAGTGGGTTAAAATGTTTCAGTGGCAAGGCTAATATTAAATACATAACGTTTCTCTTAATTATAGTTATGCTGAAGTCATATGAATGAGAGCCAGCAGAGTAAAAACAATATTTTGTCAGATTTACTGATTAAACAAATTAATATTTATTTTAGATTATGGAAGATTATATCCAATGTCTTCTTACTTGCATAATTAGTAAGAATTACTAATTAATTTATAATGGATGAACTGAACTGTATTTATTTTATCTTAGCATTCATATTGGCAAAAATGCACAAATATATTGCCCTTTGGATGAATTTTTATGAACTGCATTCACTGTACCACACAATAGTTTTATTTTAGCCTGAGCAGAGTATGTTATTCATGACGTTTTTGTCATAATTATTGGTACTTCCACTGAATGGTAAATAGCTTTTTTCTTGTTAGACTTCTAAGCTACACAATTAGAAAATTGAGAAAAATAAAATGTTATGCAACACAACACCCAGGGGTAAGCAACTTACGGCTCTGCAGATGGTAACTTTTATATCTATTCAATTCAATTAAATTTTGTCTAGCGCCAATTAATAAGAAAAGTTATCACAGGACACTTTTCAAATAGAGCAGGTTTAGACCGTACACCTTATAAGATTATTTACAGAGACCCAACAGTTCCCACCATGAGCAAGCACTTAGTGACGGCAGCAAGGAAAAATATCCTTTTAAGAGGCAGAAACCTCAGACAGACCCCGGCTCCAGTTGGGGTAAGAGAGGGAGAGAGAGAAGGAAAGAGACAGAGACAAATGTGCACAGCAACAACAGTTGCATCAACTATACTTCAATCAGACAACTCACATTTGAAATGTTTATTACAGCATATTTAGATCTTGGCATCTAGGCTCCGACCTCATCAATGTCCCCGGATATGTTTACATCAGGAGAAATTGGGAGATGATGCACACTATACCTTAAACCCCTAGCCGGAGCCTACAGGTGGATGCTGGGGTGGTGGTGGGGCTTACAGCGCAGCAGGCAGCAATATGGATGCAGGGCAGCAGCGGCATTGACAGAGCAGAGGGAGAGCTGGGAAATAGTGCAGTTTAAAAAGACCACCAGATTGGAAGGGTGCGCTTGGTTAGTGATTATGAAGTGAGACATGTCATGTGTGTATAACAGCGCAGCTCGAGTTGACTGCCTGAACTAGCTTGCAGGCTTTGCTTCATTAATGGAGGAATACATCATCCAGTACCAAAGTGTGGCTAATTGATGTGTTTTTTTTAATCATGCTAGCATCATTGATCAGTCTGTCCTCCAATTTGGTCTTGACTAAAATATTTCAACTACTGGGTAGATTAACATGATATTATGACATTTGTGGTCCTCACCTCAGAGGATGCATCCTACTAAGTTTGGTGATTGCTCTACTTTTCCTCTTGGTTCACCATGGTCACATTTGGAGTTTTGAGTGAAACCACTGAGATGGATTGCTATGAAAATCCATACATGCATCCGTCTACCTATCAGGAACTATAATAACTTTGTCTTGATCCTCTTTTTTTACTTTTCCAATACTTTTGTTTGAACACAGCTTTTGATTTGTGCTTTATTAACATACAGTACATTTATATATGTAATTTGTGATGTATTTATACATGTTCACCCCTTTTGTCAAATTCAAATGTATGTGGGAACTTGCATTAATGTGCCCTCACAATGTGACACACTCAGATATAATGTGTTG
>NW_023340095.1:6594133-6615495 GCF_004916995.1 Morone saxatilis | reverse complement strand
GTTGCTTTGTATAGATGAGCAGACTGTTAGTTAGAACAGATGATAGTGATCGGTGCAGTAAACTGGAAGCCATGCTGGAAGATGAATGTCAGCCAAAAACAGCGCATGCAGATAGAAAAATCTTAATCAGGGTGCCCAAAAAAGAAAGTACAGAGAAAGGAAGCAGGTGAGGGAAAATGACTTTGAATCACTGTGAAGTGAATAGGACTTGCAAAGACTAAGATAGAGTTTTCACTAACAGTATGCTCCAGTAGCTTGCTGGATATTAAAGCAAACACTACAGTTTATTAAAACTTGTGTTTTATTTTAATAGCTCTGATGATCAGTTCCATCATTTATGATAATACCCGTACTCACAAAAGTAATTGTTGAGATCTTGGAATGATTTTTAAAACCCCAGCTGACAGCAATCTTCCCTCCCTTCACTGCCAACAGTGGGTCAGCCTCTAGCCCCGTGTATTGTCCTGAGTAAGTAGAGCAACTGCAGACCAGCCTTTTGAAAGTTTGTATAGTTTGGTGCTATGTGATTAGTGACTTTAATAAACTCGACTAGCTTGAGAGACTGTTATTGTGAACATTGTTCCTTGTAAACAGGACTCTGTAAATATAGAGCACCTAGTAGCAGTTGGAGGGGGAGTAAGAGGTCCTTTTTGTTTTTCTCATGTTGGGTTAGAAATTAGTCTTTTCTTCACATTTTGTTTTCCTCGTTAGGGAAGTTTAGGGTTAATTAGTGAACTATTGCTTGTTGTTTTGGGCATTTCTGAGCTCCGAAGTCCAATAAACTGATTCTCTAAACTTTGATTAATTCTGCGAAGCTGGCCACACATCATGTTATGTCTAGGTTCCCCTACTCCAGGGACATAACATTACTGTAGTGGTCCCTAGCAATTCCTTACCCCTCTAGGTAAGGATATATTTACCTGAAGATAGCTGACTGATGCTCTTTGATCTATAGGTATCAGACAGGGTTTAGAACTATGTTAAAGCCTGCTTAAGAAACCTAAGCAAACTGGCTTTTACCAGCTTAGTTGTATCAATCAAAATCAAATCAATCAAATATATCACTTATTTAAGACCCAAATTAAAACCCAAAAAGAGAAGTTGCCTGAAGGAGAATAGAGACCGGGTTCAAGAGCCTCCATTTTAATGAGGCTCCATCGAGCCTCTTCTATCCCTATAAATTTAACAGCAGCTTCAAATCTGCTCAATTTACACCTTTAGCAACAAATCAAATTAAATGTACTACCCTAAACACCAATTCAAATACAGTCAAACACAAGTCAACTCAATTTATGTTTCCTGTCTAGGTGAGCATGCATATTACTGGCTTTGGCAGGATACCAGGTTGCAAGCGATGTAGTCCACTTAATTGGATGATTGTGAAAAGCCAAATCAAATAAGGTCTGATGAATTTTAATCATGAGTCTTCAAGTTGTTTACCATGTATGCCGTGGAAGCAAGAGAGAGGAAGATGAATAACATTAACCAGAACAAGCTTGTATTCATTTTTAAACTGAAGTCATGCAGTTAACGTTGCATATTTCAAGTAAAAAATTAATTAATTTCATGGACTGCAGTACATTAATTCTATTTTTATTTTCTCATTAGCAGTCAAATCAGGCATCCAAAGGGGGGAGTCAGGGAACAAGGTCACAGTTTCACCTCTTGTTTTGTTTTGGGCAAACACTTTCCTTTTCAGCCCTATAAATAAAAATGACCATGAATATGTAGATTGTTATTCAAATTTATACAGGTATTTTGCATTGTGACCTGGTTGAAATAATGTTTTGATTAGAATTTATTAGAATTAGAATTAACTGACAGCATTTATTATACCAATAGTAAATCAAAACTCGTTGACACATGACAATTAAGAGCTGTCACAAAGTATTAGTGTCACTGAAGGGATGAAGGTAAAAGCCTGCTGAGATTATACAAATATTTTAAATGAATTACCATTCATTACATTCCTAGAAGAGTTTGAATAGGTATAAAAGAGTACAAATCACTTCCTCTCCTTCCAGCAGAAGGTCTATACATGAATACACTGAGCTGAAGTCCTTATATGACCTTTAATGGACTTTAGATATTTCAGTTTTTCCTGCAGACAAACTGCAAAAAACACTATAACTTAATTTCCCAATGAAGACTCTTTCCCTCTGCATACCCCGAGCTGCTGCTACATACAACCTAGGTGGTCTTCATACACTGAAAATTGAAGGAAGGAGTCTGACCTTTAGCTGATGGCTGTGTGGCACTTTCACTGACATTTGTGTGAACATGAGAGACATGCACTGCATAAAGATGCTTGTAAATCAGTCAGCTTGGACGAGATAACATTTATCATTAAGTATTTATAATGTTTCTCATCAATTTATCTCAGATATTGCTTTAAAGGATCACTGTGCACATCCTCCAGTGTGTTAATATTGTATTCTGGATGTTGAATTGCAATTAACTGTTGTCTGAAGTGATTGGATTGTAGGAAAATTAGGAAAATAAATATTTTTCTTAATTGTAAGGACTGTAAGATATTTTGCATCCAGGAACCAGACACAGCTGTGGAGTAAGGCTCACAAAACAACAGAAAACACAACGCTTTATACTATTCTGTAGATTTTCCAAAACTTCTAGTCAAAGCATTGAACATAATTGAGCTAATTATATACACCAGATCCAGAAATAATCCCCTGGAGAAAAAGTTATTCAAATTCTGTCACTCTTTGATTTAGATGTGTAGCTGAAGGGATTCTGATTGACGTCAGCAAAATATTAAAAAGCTATGTTATAATAATATGCTTTGGGAGATGGAGACCTAGAGTTAGTTTGCAGGATTTAACACTAAGCCTAAACAATAAGCTAAAATAAAGTTGCTCCGCTTCAGTGTTGCAGTCAGGAAGTTTTCAGAGCTGAGGAAGAAAAGAAAATAATGGGAGCACACACAGATTTCCAGGAAAAAGTTGACATACGCCAATTTATTTTGCCCATGTCAGAAAAACTAACTTTTTCCTGGAAATCACTGTGTGCTACCTTGTATGCCATTTTTTAGCACCACAAATAAAATACTGGGAAAGGCGCAGTCTCTCTGAGCTCTAGCTACTGAAGGAAAATGAATATCTCCACAGACGAGTTTGAAATTCTTTTCTCTACTTCTCTATCCAAGCCAGAACACTCCTTTCAGTCTGTGGAAGAAATGTCAGCTTGGCAGCAAAAAATCATTACTGGTGTCAGTATCTAGTGTTGGAAGCCATTAAATAACCCTTTACCATATAATGACAGTAGCAGTGTTTACTAAAAGGAGTCAAATTAGCAGCAAATTAGTTCTGTCTAAAGTCAAACCTAAAAGAAAGGAACATTGAATTCAAACTTTGATGAAGTTATAACTGTAGATTGTTCTCCATAAAAGTTGTTGACAAATTCTTATCAAATGTATCAAATAGATACATTACTGTTCAAAAGTCTGGAACCACCTGCCAGAAAAGCTTCATTTTGAGAGGGAGCTACTCTATGGTCTTAGGTTGTAGTCTCTTTACAAATAGTAATTTTGTATGATTTTGTATGATTTTGTATGCAAATAAGAAATGTTTAATACATGGAGAACAAAATGCTGTACAATGGTTCAACCAGAAGACAAGACAAAGATACGTTTGAGCAACAGTGAAATAATAATATAAAAATCAGCCAAGCAAGTCGTTGGTAAAAGAAATTGGAAGCTTAGCATCAAAATCTGTGCAGATCTAAATAGTATCAGGTCACTGTTTCCGTGTCAAGTAAACAATAATGCTTGTTCTTCATTTCAGTGTATTTTATATTGTTTTATATTTGTGTTTATTGATGTGTGTTTTTTTAAATTGTAAGAACTTTCGTTCTAATCAATTATTGGTAACATTAATAAATTTAAAAAAAAACAAACACATTTTGCTTGTACCAAACAATACAAAATGTGTTTTCTTTCCTCAATCAAAGCTTTATTTCCATAGCTCTGACAGCATTGCATAGCCTAGAGGCCTATTAGACATGTGAAACTCATATAATTAATATCAGATTATATGCGGAGAATGCTCATAAAAAAAATCCATATAACATTAACATATTGTTTTTTAAGGAAAACACTCAAAAACAACCAAATGGGACCAAGAGAATAGAACTTAACCTAAAGACTTAAAATGTCATGTGTTTGATCAAATTCTTACCAATATATTTATCGATTGTCAATTAATCATCCCTGATTACGATCATCTTCAATCATAAATTATACACCCTGCCAAGGGGTTTTCGCTATCACCATTTTTATGTTAATTTCTGGTTGTTTAATGTATAATCTGAAAAATATTCAATGATTATTAATCTCAAATACTGTAAATTGTATATGGGTGTCATCCAAAGGAGTTTTAAGTAGATATTGTCAAACCTGGGGTTTGACAAAGGGTCTGGAAATCTTGCTGACATCCTTAAAAATACTTATTGGAGTCTGAAAGATACTCAAAATGCTCTGGAGTCCGCAGAATCTGATGCGTAAGAGTTTTATTGCAGTACACCAACAAAACAATAAGTGTGGTCCCGGGAGGACCAGACTAACTTTTCTGCATACAAACACTCTATAATAAACTGTATAGGAGTTCCTCCTTTACCAAAACACACTTTTGACAAATCAGAACCAATATTATAATGTTTGACAAGTGGTGACGTTTGTTTACGCTCAAATAGAGGACCGGATCTAATGGTTTTTATTTTTTCATGTGGCTGAAGTCTCTGTGAACAACCCTCCCCTCATATTCTGCTGACTCTGCACTCTGGCTACTACTGAGGATTTTCCATAAAACTGATATTGCTAGGTGTCTTTGGACTTTTGCTGAACTCCCCCTGAGATATCCACACACCCTCAGCTCTGGCTACTGATGTCTGCCACCCTAACCTTCAGCCTCGCCTCTAGTTTTAATAGCTGATGTCTTACATTCACACTCTCAGCTCTGCCTCCAACTCTAATGGCTGATGGTTACTTGTGCTTTGACTGTTTCTGAACTTTTTTTACTACTTCAGAGGAGCTCTCATACTTAACAGTATGAAATATAGATTAGATTACTAATTTTTTCAGCTGGGTTCTGCTCTGTATACATGTTTACGTACGTGTCTGTGTATCTCCGTAGGAAACTGGCAAAGTCCACCCTTGTCTTAGTGCTGGTGTTTGGCATCCACTACATCATCTTTGTTGGGATGCCTCATACATTCGAGGGGCCGAGCTGGGAGATCCGCATGTACTGTGAGCTGTTCTTCAACTCCTTTCAGGTATGACTTCTTTTTAATCCTGTAATATATGATGGACCTTTTCAGCAAACAGTCAATAGGCATGAGTCAACAGTGATGTTTGGTCTGTAGTGGCTGAGTCATGTATAATTTAAAGCCGTTTGGAGTCAACATCTCAAAGTCGGCATAGTAACTCTGTCCAACTCCCACCACCATTAACACACACACACACACACACACACACACACTGTGGGCTGACTCATCATAACCTCTAACATTTTCATTTAACGGTGTGGGACTGACCACAATTATCTTCTATAAATTACTCTGGGTGTCCGAGTGTCAGAGTCAAGACTTCACTTCGTTATTCAGTGAAGCAGCTTGATGATGAACTTAATAATTCAGATCTGCCGAAGTTTAAATGAGCAATTTCAAACTATGGGACTGACCTTTTCTATATATTAACTCAATTACAACTCATACATCATAATTTTTCCCCCTGTTTTACAAAAAATGTCTAATTCAATCTGTCCTTAAATTGTTTTATGGTAATGAATTAATCAGGATATCAAAAAAGAAATGAAATGCATGCAGCAAATCAAATCACACTACAGGAGCCAAATATAGTCACACATGCTCTCTAAATTGTCTCATTGCTCATTTCATGGAAAAAACTAACTATGGAGAAGGAAAATGTCTACTGCATGTACCACCAAAACCACAGTAAATGTAATGTAAGCCCCAAGTAGTCAAATGATTTGACAATTGCACATTGTCCATTCAGGCATTAGTTAAGATAATTGGTAATTTACCATGACCCCATTTCCAAGTAATGAAAAGCAAGGATGCACTGACATGAGTATGAAATTATGTGATAGCTATTATTGCTAAAAAGCAGTACCTTCTAACCCCTAGTTCACGTTTCCCATCAAAGGGCAAAGGGTGTATCTATGTAAAAATGACATTCATATCACTCACAGAGAGCATCAATGCCCATGATAAAGGCTTAGTCTTAAGATGAAATGAATTGGGCAAAAATATAAAGACATGAATAAATTAAATTGCAGTGTCGTTTGAGGGTGTTCAACCATCTTAAAAATGCTGGCAGGGTGCATCAGAGCGAAATTGCCCTGATGAACACTGAAGTGAAAGTGAGGAGTAAGTGATCTTTGAGGTAAAATGGAGTCACTTTTCATAATGGATACAATATGGATAAATATATCATATTCACAAAAACGTTACAGAAGAGCAATGTGTTCACAAATCGGAAAAATGACCCAAATACAGTAAATACAAAACCTTTTTATGGACTAAATGAGATAGACTAAAGCATTTGTTAAAGGGGCAGAGACAGCGTATCAGTTCTAGTGTGTATAAATTACAAAAGTTCATGTTCTTGTTTTAAAGATGCCGGCAGGAGGATTTATTTTAGCAATGAATGTACCCAAATTGCGTGACCCATGAATAATTATACACAGATGAAGTACACGTAATTCTTGCTGAAATATGACAGCTACTGGTATTTAATCAACCAGAAAGGATCAAACTCATTCATCCCTGGAGCAATAAAATCACAACAGTTTTATCTCTGACGTGCATCTAAATGTGTACAAGTTTAAATAAGTTACATCCAAGTGAATAAAAAGGCCAATTTAACACACATGAAAGAGTTTTTGGTCTGTGTGTGTGCCTCTGCCAACTAAAGCCAAAAAATTACTTTGAGTGCTCGCATTTGTGATGGTGACTAGAGACACAACAAAAGCACAATTTCATGCCAAAACGAGTACCGGAATTGCACTGCGCCATCTAATGTGCCAACAAAAACCATCAGCTGCATCGCTCCATCCAACTCAGCATGAGCACATTTGTTTGAAGCCACATCATTACCAAAACACAAACCATGAGATGTGTCTGATGAAAATGGCTTTGCACCTGTTGAAAATAACAGATTAAACATAGATCTTAACTGTATGTATGAAGGTCTGAATAAAAACTCCACTTGCTCGTTATCTACCGTTCTTAGTATTTAATGTGTCTATTATCTCATATTATATATGTGTATATATATATATATATATATATATATACGTCTCTGAACCAAATAAAATAATAATAAATAAAATAATTGGAATTTCACCTGGAAATATCATCACCTGGAAATGGCCAGTGTCCATTACTTGGAAAGCATCTATCTTAATGAATCTGACTGACTTCCCACTTTTATTTGAAGCCAAATACACAAACCAAGCTCTAAATCAAATGGAAATGGACTCGCAAGACAATGAGCTTTGGGAGACTGGTGCTCCTGAAAACCTTGCCTGCTATTGTGAGCAGAAAAAGGGAGCCTAAAGAGGAAGAAGTAAGAAAGAATGAGAGATTATGGAACTGAGGCTCTATGACATATTGTAAAAAGACCCAGATAACAAGGAGATAATGTTTGCAGTGAGGAAAATTCAAAGTCATTGTATTGCTTCACATCTTCTTAAGCTCCTTTTTACACATCATCACAGCCAGGGGAGAGCTACTCTGGTGACAGCAGTATTTGGTTATTTATCTAATGTCTTTTGCCAAACACTAAGAGATGAGAACCTTTTGTGCCTTTATGAAAACATAATGCAAGCACCCACTCACATATGTGCAAACTGAGAAAATACTAGTGATTCCTTGGGATTTTATAAAAAGCTAAACTACAAACCAATGACGATGAAGATTAGGAAACAGAGTATATCAGGTTCAGTCAAAAGTTGTTAATATACAGGGCAGGGACAGATAAACCTGCTAGGAGACACTGGGGGAGAAAAAAACAAAAAAACATCTACTGGGCCACCAATTAACCTCCAGTTTCTCCAACTCTCTTTTTTATGCTAAAACACTACCTGCCACAGGTTTGTTGTGTGATAATTAATCAAAAACCCTTAGTTCAGGAATATGGATTTAAGCACAATGCATTCAGTGGGTAATTAAGCAGGACCCACCTTAATGTTATCAATCTGTTGATACTGAGCTTCAGTGATGCACATTTCCAAACACATTTTCCATTTAATTAGCAGGAGTGTCCTGTTGAGTGTGACTGTTCATGCCAGGGGCCACATGGGTTGAAAAGTATATAGCCCTGGGCCATGATCCTTTTCATTTTAGAGACTTATGCCTGGTCTACACAGCATGTATGAGCAGTGCTTGATGACAGCCTCGCTGAACTGCTGCAGCTAACATGCCTGTGGTGTCCACACACCAGAGAGCTCCTGCTGCAGTAAAAGCCTTCTTAACAAATGAAAAGATTCTGTCCACAGAAACGGTAGGGAGCTTTCAATCTGAAACAGATACAGGAGGTGCTTTCATGTTCAGTTTTTCATGTTTGTGACATTTTCTATAGATATAGACATTGTAATTGTAGTGAAAGGTGTACATGTTGCTGTTTGAATGTCAATATGACAATGAACAGATCATTCAGAATCATATTCAATTGCAATTTTCTATTTTTGCTGGAAACCACGCTCGGCTAGCAGAAAATGAAAAAAGTGAGACTTCGACTCTGATCTGTTAACATGGTTAACCTGCAGATGCAGGCAGTGTGGATATTAAAGTTCACTTCACTCACTCTAATGGGAACAGTGATGCTAGGCCTTATACTATATAAATACTTCACACTTCAGTCATCCTCAGTCTGCTCTTTAGTGTCATTAGAAAAAAGTCCTTCTACATCAACAGAGAAGGTATTTCAGAACAGGTTCACGTCTTTCTTCAAAATGCTGGTTGAATTCTGTTGCAGTGACAGCATATTTTCCCATTTTTGTGTTAGATGTTGGTAATAATTCTCAGCGAGCTTTACAAAAAAATATTTCATGTGTGCATACATCTACGATACAAGGCCATCTTTTCAGCCTCTGTTCAGTGTGTTTAGCATAGATAGATTTTTTTGTGTTTAGATAGACAATGAGACGAACTAAAAGAGCGAGGTTCCACCTGGGACTCTTTTCTAAATCCTACTTTAAAAATGTATGACATGCACTTAATCCCAGCTGAGAATGTTATTTGAGCTGCCTTTTTTTGATGCGAAGGAGTCACTCAGTTTATGGTAGCAGTTGTACCAACGCCTAGTTCAAAAGTGGTTTAGGCGACTTTACTGACTGTTATCACCAGAGCAGAGATCGTTGGAGCGGCCAACAGACTGGAGCCGCCCTGCTCTGCCTTCGGTGCTGTCCGGTGTCACGCTGGCCTGTGCTTCCATCACATTTTGTTTTGTGGTCTGTGGTCATTTTGAAAATCTATGTACAATGACGCAGCTAAAAAAGTAGATTCAGCTCACAAAATGCGAGTCAACTTCTTGACTGATGACTTTCATCACAGACTTTTAGGGAGCAGCCTTCAATGAGATTATTATTATGAGTTCTTGTGACTGATATTCCCATACTGTGATTAATTAAAGCTCCTGTGCAAACACTCCCCTGGTGCTCAGAGCTCCCAGAGGCAAAGTCAGCGAGATAATAGGGCTGGTAGCTGCATGGCTAATAAAGCAAAAGTATAAAGTTTTCCCTTATCATTTAAAACTTTTGGTATGTTTAATGTGAACATCTGACACTGTAACATAGGCCTATATGACATGCAGTGACAAAAAAATAGGGGAAAGAAATATGTGACTGTTTTCTGCCTTTTTCTTTGTATATATTGATTTTTATTTTGCTATACAGTGCATAATATAGGCTACCTACCCTCTTCGACCACTTTTCAATCCATATGAATATTTGATTGTTTTGTATATTTAAAACTTTAGTCGGATTTTCTAGATTATATCTGATTAAAATTTTAAAAAAGAGCACTTGGGGTCTTAAATGAAGATTAAACAGAAACATTTTGACTATGGATTAACGTATCTGGAGGCTGTTCTTCTGTCCAGAGTACACTGTGTTCATTTAGGCTTCCCACAGATTCACTATCTCTGTCTGTTTGTCTCTCACCAACAAAGATGTGCGGGAAGGCACACACACACACACACAAACCACTTCCCATAAATCCCATAAATCACTTTCACAAAGACGGCGTGTCTCTCCCTTAACTTCTTATCATAGTGGGAAGCAGTAACACCGGGTGAAACGGGTCAGAACAGAATCGTCCCACTATATTATGTTTGTTCACACTTTACTTGGTTCCACTGTGATCTGAGCTCACAACTTGTCCATCATCTCTTCCTTTCAGGGTTTCTTTGTGTCCATTATCTATTGCTACTGCAACGGAGAGGTGAGTGGATCACAAACACTGCAAAACTACTACAGATACAAAATGTAGCAAACAAAGTACTTAAAACTTACTACAAGGAGTTTTTAACTGATTATGAAACAGTCTTAATGTAATACTGATGCCTCTATAAGACCTACATGAGCACCATTAGCGAGAAGAGTGGCTTTTTCTATGGTTATTCTTATTGCCTGTAACAGGGGCAATTTGGATGGATTCCACTTGAAATCAATGAAATGAGGCTGTGGAAACATTCCCGCTTCTGTGCCCAGGGGCCGCCAGAATCAACAAGAAAGGAAAGTTCGTTGTGCTACTTTAAAATAAACTAGTTTCAAATTAACCGTAGCCGCTGAAAGAGCACATGTAATTGGGGGTCTCGATGAAGAAGTAAAACAGTGACACACTTGAGACACGCTACTTGTCTTTTTTCTTTCAATTAATCTGTTTCTTGTCCTCTCAGATGAGATGTGATGGAAAGTGCTGTGGAATCTGCCGTTCTGTTTCTCTCTCTCCCTCCACTATCTCATTAAATTAAACTTTGTATTCAGCACTTTCAACTGGCAATCAGAATTGCCATTTCTGCCAGTTTTATCTTCAGAAAACCCCTCTGTTCTTTATGCCTTTTCTCTCTTGCCTTTTGTGATGCACACTGTATCACGTGGAGCACTCCTTTCATCCCCCAAGCAACTGCAATTAAAACAACTCAAAATTTGGAGGATAATGAAGGATTTTTTATTTTACTGTTGAATTTGAGCTCCATCATTTTGTCATTAACGCTCAAACAAATGACTCACGTATTGTGAAAAGGTCTCATCCAACAATTAACACACTACTCTGCAGTTCTACGCGGCTTTAAGCTGCTCTTAATGCACTGTACTTTAGTGCTTCAGCCCACACACACAGAGGGTATAGTTTAATATCACCACCTCAGCCTGCCAGTAGAAAACAGTAGGCATCTACTTCCAGCAAACACGCTTGGACAGCTTAGTATTTTCTATTTGTTATATTATTAAGCAGTAGAGATGGAAAATACACATGATGCTGGTGAAGATATCACTGAATACTTACTTCCTATTAAGCAAGTTCAAAACTTTGACCTTGTTTCTCAGAAGTTAGTTGAGATCCAACCAGAGCTAGGAGGCGAGTCGGGAGGTTGAGAAACAGTGGGATATTTTTACTGCTCTGCATTTGCCAGGGGGCAATTGTTTGCTCACATCCAGTGTTAACATTTGGTAATAATGTAATAATGAGTTTTGAAACTTTTAATTGGTTGAATTACAGTTCTCACAGATGAATCAGTGGTCTACATTGAAGCACGATAAATAAAAATAATTCATATTCTTCACTTTTGCTATATTATAACATTTGTTCCTCCTGTTCCCCCAGGTCCAGACAGAGATAAAGAAAACATGGACACGGTGGAACATGGCCTTTGAGTGGGAGGGCCCGGTGGTATGCGGCCGCTACCGTTACGGCTCTGTTGTCGTCGGCCTCAACAACAACAGTACCAGCAGCCAGTCCCACCTGGCAGGGGGTGGCCTTTCCACACGCTCCACTACGCTGGTTTCAAGCCGTGTTTATCGTAGCTCAGGTCCGCAGCTAATGCATGCCACCCTCCCAGGATACGTGATCAGTAACTCAGACCCATCGATACCTGAAGAACCCGAGGACAGTGGCCCCAAGCGGGTGGACGATATCTCACTGAAGGAAAATCTGCCTGTTCTTAGTACGAGTGCAACAACAGCCGAGGATGAGGAGGAAACACTGTAGCAGTCTTCTAATGTCAAAACACGTGATAGAGACTAATAAAAAAAAAAAAAAAGGTTCGTAAGTGGAGCTGTGCCAACCAAATCCGGTGACATGTAACACAAATTCTAAAGTATCAAAGACAAAGAAAAAGTAGGTATAAGACATCGAAAACTGTCTTGCAGCCCCGTATGAAAAAACAACCTAAAATACAATGAACTTGAAGCTGCCGGTATTGAAAGCAAATTTTGAATATGTCTGTTGACGTCAGCCTCCACAGCTACACATTTTTAGCCTTGGTGCTAAATGTTGTTGATCTGTAATGGAAATGGTTTGAATATGGATCTAAAGGAGGCATGTGTGTGGGGTATGGGTGCCAGAAGATGAAACTCATTACTGAACTCTTACTGAAGACAACTTGTTGTCACCTTCAGAAGCTTAGAAATTAAACTTAAAAAAAGGACCAAACTTATTGATGACGCTTTATTGTCAGTAATGGAATATGCTTCTGCTTTGACTGTGGTGGTCCGGTTTAAAAAAAATCATTTCAGCATTTTCAGTGAAGTGTACTGCCTGCTGTCACCTTGATTGTATATAACAAGTACCGCGACTGAGGATAATTAAAATGCACAGTAGGGAAAAAAAGCACACATAAACTGTGAGAAACAGGTGGTAAGAAAAAAGGTTTTTGAAAGGTACAAGCAGCTGTAGAATAATACTCATCTCTTGGAATGAGGAGACTTGATGAACCTTTGTTCTTGCCAACACTGAACTTGAAATTGAACATACAGGAGAATACTGAATGTCATTTTCTTCATGTATCCCAAAGCTACAAAGAAAATGTAATTTACAGCCATTTACAGGAGCTTCTAACCCTCCAGTTGCCTTCCAACAGGTGACAGAATCCGTTGTGCAAGAGGAGGAGGATACTGAATAGATGAATTAATCCTTTTTATGGAGGAATTCTGTGTCATGATGAACTAAGATGCTTGCTTGTTTAGTCGGCCAACTTTGTGAAGAGAAAGGAGAAAGAGAGGAGAAGCCTGCTAGCATTGGCTGCAAATGAAACTAAAAGTGTATGCAGAATATTTTTTGTGTCTTTAAAATCAAGCTGAAATGAAGTGGAGATACCGTTCATGTTTCAGGAGATGTAATGATGTACACATGCGCATAATTTTGAGTTTTATAGCCTTGAACCGCTGACATCTGTAGATTCATTCAGTAGCACATACAGTTGTATGGCACATCAAATGTGACACTAAGACAGCATTAAAAATCATATCTTATTTTTCACAATAAACTATTGTGCTGACTGTGAAGGGCTACATTTGGTGGCTACTTAAGGGTTTTTGTGTCTGCTTCGTGCATGCATGTTTGTCAGTGCATTAGGTACAGTGCTTGTCACAAAAACAGAATCTTTATTGTACATGTGCCTCTCCTGCTCCAGCAGAAGCTTTAAAAAATTGACATGAAAGGATTCTTTTTAGTCTTGTCTATCGTGCTAATAATGCATTTGGCTGTTTTTACTCTGTGATATTTGTGTCTTTCTCCTCTTCTTATTCCATTTATCCTCCCTTCCCTCTCTTGCCTGTTAACTGGTGATAAATGTTTTCAACAACCACCTGTTGAGTTTCTCTCTGATATTCTAGCTGTCAGTTAATAGGATCTGATGGATGATTGTTTTTTTGTTTTTTTTATGATTTACCTTAAGAAAACACTACACACACAGACATTGTTGCAGGAACATGTATAACATTTAATTCAAAATGACCCCTCTGTCATACAGCTCAAATTGAAATGGCTGTTTTGGCTTTCAACAGTTAAATAATAAAATAATACAGTATATTCCTGCATAACATAACCTCCGAAGAGCTTTTACACTACATGCCACATTCATGCAGTGATGGCAAACATTCATCGCATCGGGAGTAATTCAGGTTCAGTGTCTTGCCGAAGGACACTTCGACATGCAGCAGGAGGCAACGACAGTGTCCTGTGTGCATAAACCATTACAGGTGACAATTATGTTATTGTCATTTTAAATGCCTTTTCACCATCTGTAGGAGCTTACAAACAAACTTTTTTATCATATGTTCCTGAAGCAGTGGCAACTTCTTCATCTGGTTTAAAACAACATTTATTGCAATAGAAAAGTGAAAATACATCAATTAACACTTACAGATATTACAAAAGCAAAAAGGAACCAAACGCAGGAATTACAGACCTCACAGATTTGGAGAGTGAAAGAAAACAAGCATTGATATAATCTACTCATTCACAGTTTAATTAAATCGTTTCCTAAATTTGAATCTAGAGTCCTCTTTGATAATAGCAACGTTTTGCTTATCTCTCCGTTAAGTTATTTATTCACGACAACTTGGCAATGCCCCCAAATACACAACACTCTCAGTGCACTGTGTACACCTTGCATCATCAGCATCATCTTTCCTCTTTAATCCGGCATGTGTACAGTCTGGGCGCCTTTTGGTCAACATTTGACCACGGCGTGGAAGGCAAAATAACTCTAACATGGTTGCTTTTTGTCAAGGCGTCCCAGACGGTGGCATCAGTTGTCATCCACTAGGATACACTGCAAGGGATAAAATGTCATGCCTGACAGCCATTTTTGTTCCTGGTGCCCTACATCAGTAGTCTGATCCCACTTTGCTGGAACTACATCTTAAAGACAAAAGTGTATGGGGTGTGTTGCTTGCTGGGATGAGGCTTGGTTGGTTTGAGCAGTATGCCAGTGATGGTAACCTACCAGATAGCTTGAGATGTTTTAAGCTTAACATGTTGTAAGCTGTTGTTAACTTTGTTGCATGTAGTTGCTTTGTTTATTGCTAAGGGGAGGTAGCTGAAGAGGAGTGCTTAGTTTATTTGGTGGCTCGTGCAGCGTGCTAGTTAGCTTAACATGTTGTTAGCATGCAAAAGCTGTGGAATAACTAGTGACTATTTGTAAGGTTAATGGAACTACATAAGCAGGCCTGATGGTTGGACAACTATGTGCCATGGCATTCATGAAGCTGCCTGTCAAGCCACTTGGGCTAGCCACAGTAGTTTAGCCTGAGCAGACAGCTGAAGATGTAAGTGTGTTTAGAGTTGTAGGATGTGTGAAGCTGGTGGTTTCCTTGTGAGGAAGGTAGTTCTGGAGTAAGGTGTGCTGTCATCTGAGCTACAGTTCTGTTATCTATCCTGAAGTGTGGGCTTGCTATACTTGTAGTCTCATTTTATATGCAACAAGTGTGACAGCTTTGGAGTTGTTGGAAGGTGCAGATACTATTTATAGTCTAAATTACAAAAACAAAAACATTTCTTAACACCTACCACATTGCAAGGTAACATGCCACAAACAACCCATTCAATCTGCCTTGTTTTAAAAGTCCATTATAGACTGTCTACAAGCTAATAATTGGCCCTTATATTAAATCATGTGTTCCAGTTTGAATAGAAGACCGTGGTTATGATGTGCACTTAAAGCCCTGTGAGCAGACATATATATGTAAACATATAAACAAGAAGTGCATTAACTCAGTTGTATCAATTTGTTCCCAGACACCACACACTGGGAGTCAAATCATCAGCATTTCAGCAACCGGATTGAAAGCATCACCTCATAAATTATGCACGTGTTGAGATGTGAGGCCTTGACTTTGACTGCTGCTTCCCAAAAAGTGTATCACAGATTGCAAGTTTGCCAGAGGGTGTAATTTAATTAAAAAAATGATACAGGGTTTAGTTGTATATGAGAGGAATTTCAGAAGCTTCAAAACAAAGCCATAGATTCAAGATTTCTTTGTTGTTACGTCTCATTGTACAAGTACAATACAGTACTTTTTTTGGGTCTTTTTTGGAGGACAATATAAAAGTAGTAGAATAGATCTAAAAAAATACAAAAAATACACTACAATAAAAATAATAAATAATGTGCAATGGTTTGCATAGGGGGAAATGCATCGCTTAACCTCTGATTATCAGTGCACTGCCTTTATCTCCATTTCTAATTAGCATTGCTTAGTGTTATAGATGCTACAGCATAATAGGCATCTGGGTGAAGAGGCTTGGTTTGAGTCTGAGTGGCCTGGTTGTATGTTTTCTAGAAACAGCTGACACAAATAACTGTGCAGAGTTGTGTGTGATGTAACAGACCAGCGTGCTTTGTTTGTTGACTACCTACAGGTTATGCTGTATGTAATTATGACTACCTCTTCTCACCCACTTTGCTGTTTATTCTTAAAGACATACTCCCCTCCACTGCGGTTTTTCATAGAGTCTTGCTTAATTGCAGCCCAGCCATGGAAAAGAAAGGAGAACCCACACTCAAACACAGTCATAAGATCCCTCTCAGGCACCATTTCTCATCACAGTGCTGACTCATTAGCCGGTAGAAGGTACAATAAGTACAGCAAGGACATCAAAACACTGCCTCTATAAGGAAAATACCAACAATAATAGTAATAGTAGTGCATATCATAAATATAAATAAGGTTAAACAGTTGTAAAAGTAGATGCAGTTTTTGATATTGAGCACTCTGTTTCTCTCTGTAGAAAGCACAGCTTCTGTCTTTTGTACATTGTAAAACTAATATAATACAATGTAATAACAAATTTGAGTCGTAGATGAAAACATTTAACACTTTTGGGTTCAATTCAATTGAATTTTATATTGCCAACTTACATACCTACCACATGCCCATATAAGTACAGAGAACATCAAAAATCAATCATTAACATCACAATGGATCTATGGACACAAATAAATACTGACGAGCACACCAAATGCTTAGACTTGTGCCCAGCCCCTCCCTGCTACGAGGACGTAATGAGGCACACCTGTTTTCACTATGTGATGATTGAACAACTGCTGACATCCCAGTCAGAACAACAACACGCAGAACAGGATGAAACCCTTTCAATAAAAACAAATTAGACAAGCATGAGTTATTTATATGCTGATTGGTAATTTATCAAATAAAATGAAGCATTGGGCTGAAATTATTGATTAAACAGATACAAAAAACACTTAATGTTGGGGAACAGAGCCAGGTGAAAAAAGAAGGAAAGCAACCTTTTCACACAGTGCGTGCATAAAACACATTAGCAACGACAACCGTAAATTAAATGTCAGAATAAGAAGCTCAGATATTGTACCAAAATTAAAAGTGCCCAGCTGGAACACAGCACACTCAATATTTGTGTCACTGCCACGGTGATTCAGACAACACCGGAGGAAGTAGCTGAGCTGATAACATGAAATTTATGTAAATTTAAGTTTTATGATATTGCATCCACGGACAACAGTTATTGTGCATGCCTAACAGCTGGGATGGGACTGTAAAAGTGGGGATAAAGAACAAAGCAATTCTGATTTCCAGACTCAAGTTCCATTGAGAGACATTTTTATTGGTGCCCTGAGACTGAACGTGACTCACATATAGATTGGGTGAATAAACAAGAAGCACCCACACGATTAAAAAAAAAAAAAAGGCGTTAAAGTCACTTTTGGATCACTTGGATTCAAACAGTGCCTATTCATTAAAGAAAAGGAATATTTTATCAGTAGTAAAAGAAGATAGAATTAATATTCTATAACCATTCCTTTTGCTCACATCACTAATTGTGGCTTTTGGAGACAAGTAGCAAAACAGTGTCAGGAAAAAATGAAATGTTTACACACGCCTCCAGGCGAGATCAGGTCATTGGCTGGAGTCTGTCAGGGTAACAAATGGTGAATAAGACAGTATGTAGATCAGTTCTTGGATGTGGTAAACATGTTTAGAGATGGAAAAATAGAATAGAAAAAAAAAAACACACACCAGGGGAGCTGCAAAAAACAGTGCGTTCACTCAGATAAAGGAAGGGCAGACAAAAAAAACAGAGAGGTAAAGAGACAGAGGGCCAGAAAACCAGTTACTGTTTTGAAATTGTCTGACACATGGTTATTTGAAAGATAGAAGTTAATTATAGCATAAATATATATATATATATATATATATAAATATTTTACCTAAAAGAATATATCTTCCTTACTATCAATAAGCAGTAAGTAGGAGGTCATTGAGCAGTATTAGTAGAATATGCAGAAAGAGCCAATATGCTACTAATATGCCTGCTTATAAGAAAATACTTAATTGTGAATGTGTACCTTAATATTAAGTGTTTGTACTATGACTTAGAAAAAAATACAAACCTTCTTCTGCTTCTCTGCTTGGTTTCTTCCGACCCTGAGCAGAGGGTAGGATCAGGTGTAGCAGCAATAAAACCGATGAGAGGTCATTGTCCCAACAACACATTCAAAAAACATAAAGACAGTAGTTCTATATATCATCACAAGAAGTTCTCCAACTCACACATCCATGGGGCTGAGCCAAACACACATATTCACGTTTTCACACATCCAGCTTTAAGTATTATGCTGATATGTACATGTTTAAATATACAATGTTGATATATTTCAGGTCTGTGAGCGCAATACAACAAGGACAGTAAGCTTACAAGCAGCTTACCAAAGTCAACATCCTCTTCAGGTTCACTCGTGGATAGAAGCTTACTGCGTTGTTGGATTATCTTTTTCTTGAACGTGACCGGCCAACTCTCCAGAAGCTTGCTTGAGGTTTTCTCCCCAAACATCAGCAATACAATACTACAATGTCTACTGTCTTATTAGATTTGACAGTGTTATGACAATTAAATAGTTCTTATGATAGATAATTACCAAGCCTTTGATGTCTTTAAAACGTGGAGAGTCAGACAGTATATTGATCGACTGCTGGGGATTGTAGACCATGTTGCGGCGATACACAAACGTCAGCTTCATTTTCTCCTTGAGTGTGTCCTCATCAGCTGAATGTTGCATCAGTGAGATTGCTTTGTTGCACTCGTCTTCAGTTAGGGCAGTCTCTGGAACGAACTGGGACTCTCGTCTGACAATCCTCAGCAGACGGTCCTTTGGCTGATTCTACACAACATCGTATTATCGATACTGATGTCAACAATGTCAGAAACAGTTTTGGTAACCGGGCTAACTTTTAAAGAGGTACTCCACCCTAAAACATACTTTTTGAGCCATAAACTAAATTGTATGACTGTACTGTGATGAAACGCATCAATGCTGGTGTTAATATTGACATTCTTTCTTCCCTGTTTATGAAAATCTGCATTTTTGGGTTAAATATAGATAAAAATGCCATATATGTATATATGTGTGTGTGTGTGTGTGTGTACATATACCTAGGCACCCTGGTGGTCATACTACTATGCAGCCCCATACCAAAAAACTGTGTTGCACTGTGTGTTCTGACACCTTTCTATCTAAACCAGCATTAACTCTTTCAGCAGTTTGAGCTACAGTAGCTCGTCTGTTGGAGCCTTCGTGCATCAATGAGCTTGGCCACCTATGACCCTGTCACTGATTTACCACTGCAGACCGGGAACAGCTTTGTCAAAGTCGCTCAAATCCTCATGCTGCCCATTTTTCTGCTTCTAACACATCAACTTGAGGACAAAATGTTTACTTGCTGCCTAATGTATCAGAATCAGAATCAGAATCAGAAATACTTTAATAATCCCCGTGGGGAAATTACTTAGACAGATAACAACATAATCAGTGTTATTAACTTCACCACCCAGGTGTATGTATGTATGTATATATATATATATATACATACATATATATATAAATAAATGTGGCTCATGGCTGGTCAGCTCTGACTAACAGCTCACTCTTTCTGTTACACTGCTGTGGCCAGTCTGTCACTCAGTGTTGAAGCAACGCCTCCTAAAGTCACTGTCCTATGCAGGTCTCTGATGCATTTTTTTTCAAATTTGCTTAGAGGGAGGGAGTTAGCAGAATTGGAGAGTGTAGTTACACTTAAAAAAACTAATAATTATTAGATTTAGGAACATTACGTGCAACAACTAATCGTGATGGTTTTGTTCCATACATTTCTCCAGTATTAACTCCACATGATGATCACCTGTCTTTAGCAGTGCCTCTCTGAATAGTTTTAATCATACAGGCCAAGTACAAATGATTTGGAGGATGAATTTTTAAATAGATTTTATATAACATTATTGTGTGTGCCATATCACATAACCATTCTCAGAGAATGGGTCACTGATATAGGGGAAAAAGTTCACTATTCCTCTGGTGTACGTTTCTTTCCCCTGTCTGATATATGTTGTTACATTCACTGGATTTATTTTAGATTTAAAATTAATCTGAAAGCTGGAACAAAAAGCCAATAAGAGTAATTAAGATTAAGATGAAGAATACCACCAAAGCCTCAGGTCCTGGCCCACGCTCTGGCCATTTATAACCTCCGCCACCTGGATGCACAAAAGCCCATACATGGTGGGTAAATTTCAGAGAACAGCAAATCCATTGTCTCACTGCCCTCCTGACTCCAGACATCATTGACCATGAGAGGGCATCCTGCACCAAGAAGGGAAGAACTTTCAGCTCCTCACTGCCACCATGGAGGAGCACGGGTTGAGGGAGAAACCCCGTCAGATCTATAACTGCGACGAGACAGGGTTTCAGCTGGACTCGCCCAGCTAACCTCAAGCAGGATTCCAGCAGACCTGGCCCACCTCCTGGCTCAGATAAACTACACCAGCAACACCGGCAAGTTAGGAGGAACACCAACAAGTCCAGGATACTGATGGCTGATGATCTCCTCCTCCAAGACCATCGAGGAGGCAGAGGACTGTTGCTGCAAGGCGGGAGGCCCAAGCTCTGACTAGAAGAGACAGAGAGCAGCAGTGGGCCAAAGACACTGCCTTGGCTGCCTGTCCCCTGCGGTACACCATCTCCACTGAGCCTTCCTGCTGCTGGATCTATGTTCATCTCCTGGCTGGCAAGTGGAGGGTACAGCATATATATTTTACAGTTGGAGTCTTGTAAATATCCAAGTGTATTACAGGAAATTGTTATATGTATATACAGCATAAATATGTGCATACAACTGCTAAATTACATGCATCAACTGCTAGTTTACAAGTGATTGAAAAGAGAAGTGTTTAACAAAACATCCAGCAGGTGGTGGTATATCGAAAGTCTGTGACTCGGACAAACTAACATCAACACATCTGGGGCGTCATGTACTAAGACTTGCGCGGATTTCCTACTAGAATGTGGC
>NW_023340095.1:6588864-6594033 GCF_004916995.1 Morone saxatilis | reverse complement strand
ACACATCTGCTCACACAAGGATATACACACATGCATATGGAACAAACTCAAACAAGACTGGCCTCTGAGCTTACCTCCCAAAGTAGATGCTATTTAACATTGTGCTGGCTACATCACAAACTACCAACATTAAGGTAACCATGGTGATGGCTGATATACCAAAGGTCATGGGGTCAACAAATTCAAAACCTCCCTTTCTGCTGAAAGCATGAATGTTTTCCTATGAATAATTATTAAGAACAGAACCTAGCCAAAGGTAGGCCTGATGGTAGTGTTAGGTGAAAAGTCATATTGATAGTGCTGAATGTGTGCAGTGAATTCAATGTGCAAATGTTCACAGTATGATGTATAAGAATATCTGAAATGTGCAAAATATGAATCCAGAATGTTATCCAGTAAACATGTGCAAGAATGTAGCACATTGAGCCAGATGGCAAAGACCTTACGTTAATATAACGTGTAGTGTCAATATTAAGGTATGCACAACAACTAAACTGTTCTTAGGCAGAATTGAGGCCAAGCTGGAAACAAATGTTCAGAGCAACAACCTGAAATGTGCCATGCCTTACTAATTAAACACAAAAACAACAACAACTGCACCGCTACACACACATCTCTTTTCAACTGTATTCTTTTACACCCTCTTCTGGATATATACCATCATACAACACATTGGTTTCACATGATATTTTAGTAATTAATGAGGTCCAACACAGGTAAAAACGTGGCACAAACTCTCTTTTTTACAATAAAAGAAAAACAAAACTTAATTTAACTTTCAATTTTTTCCACCAAGGACAGGTGTGGCTTAAAAGTAACGGAATCTTCAATCGGAATACCTATGTATTTATCGCAGTTAACCTTTTTAATGACCTTTCCCTCAAGAGTCATCACTAAAAGGATATTCTGTGGTCTACTCTTGGTGTTAAAAAATAACACCATGGCCTTACATTGAGTTAATTCCCAAACTTCGGACAAGGTGTTCTGGCAGCATTTAAAGCGACCTTTGCAAGTGGTCAGCATATTTCAAGCACGGGTTGACCTGCACAGCGGTAAATAATCATATCTTCAGCATAAAAACGAAAATAAGCATCTGTCACATCAGATAATTTATGTAAATGGTAAATAAAAGTCGAGCAAGCACAGAGCCCTACGGAATACCCTTGCAAACAGACAACATCAGATTAATGACTATTATTATTAAGATCTAGCAGTGAGGTGGCCTGAGACCCAACCAACTGCTTGCTCTGAGAGCCCTATGTTAAAAAGCCTCAGTTTAAGAATATTATAGTAAACTGTGTCAAAAGCCTTCAATAAATCAGTAAAAATCGTTATCTTTCATTTTCCACGTGGGCTCCAACAATCAACTATTTTTCTTGGTTGTTTTCATTCAGGTCCGTTGGATTCCCTTACAAAATACCAATTAGCAAGCCTAGGAGGAGGCAGCAGGGAAGCTGTATTATCTGTCTCATGTTCTACTGTCAGCGATACTAGTGAAAATATGACAAAAGATTATTTGTAGAAAAGTTACCTACTGTAGCTTTAATAAGTCATATAATACTCAATACAGTTAATTTAATAATAATCAATAGATTTGATACAATTTTAGAAATAAAATTCTATAATAATTGAATTAAGTTTAATCATTTTTATTATTGTTTACTTATTATAAGTGAACATTATATATTTATTCATGTAATGTCGGATTTAACTTGCTCAGTTTGTGTTCACTTCTACAGCTCAGGACTCTGTGAATTTATTTAATGAAGCGATGAGGGCAGTGTGTGTGTGTGTGTGTGTGACTGCACGTGCCGGAGAAACGGAGAGAGCACAGATGGCAGCGTGATGGATTGTTCTGCCTTCCCTTTTACCTCTCCCAAAAATACACTAAATACCTTGCACCCCCTGTATCCCTCCATCCAGGCAGACATCCTTCTCTTTATCTATTTCTATTGAGTATGCTGCACTAATCACTTATTAATCGTTTGTTTATTTTCCATTTTCCTTTTTATATCTATCCTTGTATTGATAGTGTCTCTCTAGAATATACTAACTGTACATCCTGTTGTATAATGTGAAGTGCTTGTGTGCAGACTGTGATGATTCGAGGTTGTGTTGATGTAACTCTGCATCAGTGTACACTTTCATCCATCCATCAATCCACCCATCCACGCCTGCAGCTATTCTTTCATCTGCCAAATCCACTGTTAATCTCTGCTTTCCTTTCATGTTGACATCAAAGATGGACACACACATGCAGATGTGCAATCCATCACAATTCGGGCAAAACCGACACCCACACACACACACACACACACACACACACACACACCCTCTCTGTCTCACCCTTGCTCATCTCCCTCCGATGAGTTGCTATCCTGCTTGTTGGACATTGGCTCCATGTAGCCTAAGTCCCGTCCAGCAGCCAATCACAGGACAATGAGGCGGACCTCGACTTCGCCAGCCTGCTCAGCATTCGCCGGCGGCCCCTTCAATAGACCAGAGAATAGACGATCTGGGCGGCGATTGGCTGGGAGGAGCACGGTGGGCGGGAAATCAGTGGAAGCAAAAGAAAGCTGGATGGGTGGAGAGAGAAGACAGTAAGAAACAGACACATAGTGACAATAACATTCACAATCAAATACACACTATCATATAACATTACAGATGGAGTTTATTTGCTTACCATGTAGTACACTATAAACTAGCAGCATATCTTAATAAAAGAAGTAAGGTAAGGTAACTTAATCCTCCAAAAAATGATGAGTCACTCAACCCCATGAATTAAAGCTAACTCAAAAGTGAACAAAGTTGAAGTTGTTTTAGTGAACATAAATTTGTGCAGTATTTTAATTGGTCATATAATTCCAGTTTGTTAGATTGACTCATTTTCTTTAAGTTGACTTTATATCATTTCAGAAATTTAAGCACCACTGTGCTATAACGTTTTTTTAAGTTTCAACAGATTTTGGATTTTAGCAGCTTATAAATCATCATATGGCCTAGTATGCATCCATTTTTGATGATGTCCTGAGTGTAAAGATTCGATGTTAGTCACATAGAAAACAAGGAGGCTATTGTTAATAACTTAATTATAGCAGTAACAATTAGATGATTTAATGTTGAAGGGAAGACTAGTCCTTTGAAGACTGAACTTGTACTAGCTGTCAGCTATGGAAACCATTATAGGGCTACAACAATTATTTTTATTAGCAATCAACAGCCCTGCTAGCACGTCTGTGAGCCTGCTAACAGCTGGTATTTTGCAAATATATGTTTACCATGTTCCCCAACTTAGTTTAGCATGTTAGCATGCTAATATTTTCTCATTAGCACTAAGCACAAAGTACAGCTGAGGCTGGTGGGAATGACATTATCTTTGCAGGTTTTTGGTCATAAACAAAAGTAATGGAGACATTTAACGTTTGCTATAATTCATTTTGGGGGAGAAAAGAATGTGCCTGTAAAAGATTTCAAATGGTAAATGGACCTGTACTTGTATAGCGCCTTTCTAGTCTTCCGACCGCTTTTACACTACATGCAACATTCACCCTTTTCACACTTTTTTGTGAACAGAAACTAACTCATTCATAAACATTCACACAGCATGCACAGCATCAGGAGCAATTTAGGGTTCATTATCTTGCTCAACGATACTTCGACATGTGGCGGGAGGAGACGGGGATCAAACCAACATTCTTCCGATTAGGGGACGACTTGCTCTGCCTCTAAGCCACAGCTGCCCAGGCTGTCATCAGCAGTTATTAACTGTGATTATTAATCGACACAAACTGTTTTTACAATATTAATCACCTTAAAATCAGTTTGTTTTTTAGTTACTGCCTGCCCACACTTTTAACAGTGTCAGTTACACAAGATCTGCGACAGCGCCAACTCCAATGAATTTTTTCTGGTGGATGTAAGTAGTTACTGCACGTTCCTGTACAATTTGTATTGTTTTCACAGTAGGTTACTATGTTAATAATGTGGATATTGTTTGTAGTTGATTTATTTTGTACTGTGTTCTGTTTTTCTACAGCAATTGCTAATATGAATAGTCTGTCCAAACTGCCAACTTTTAATGACCCAGATGTCGAGGCCATTCGCCAGGACCTGCAGCTGGCAGCCATACGTATGAAACATGTTTTTGTATTGTTAGCATTGGTCCCGATTTATGTTAAACTTGATAACGTTGAGCTTTAAGGAGACTGATTTAAAGTCATGAACCATTTAATTATTAATCTATGTGCACCCCTACCCCACTCATGTTGTTCTATGATTGATATGTACATCGATTGTTTATATATTAAATTATGAATAATTTATCGTAATTATTAGCTGAAGAACAAATATCACTGGAACCAGTTTAGAAAACTGCAGATGAAGATTTACCATCCAACTGACACAATTCAGCTTGTTGAGTGGGTGAAAGTGGAGGGTGTCAATATATTTTTATTCTTTATTGATTGATTGGATCAAAGAATTAGTGTAAGAAAACAGACAATGACACAATACATTTTTTTTTATTTTTTATTTCTGTCCATGTGTAAAGAGGGGTTCCAGGATTACAAAATCGGGAAGAAAAGAGAGCAGGAAGAAGGGAAATGAAAATAAAGATTTTGTCATTTTGAAATAGTGTGGTTATTGAGATGGTATTAGTATTTCTAAATTTTGTAAAATAAGAGATACATTTCTTCTCAATGTCGACAATTTCCCAATAAAGCATCATCAAAATATTAATGCTATTCTGAGTATATTTGTGGTGAATCTGATCAACTTGAGTAGTAGTAAAATGAATGTATAAAACATATCAATTCCTGTTGCCAGTACTATTATCTGTGATCACACATCAAGTTTCGTGAGTAGTTCCTTAAAATAGATCACTGAGAAATTAGATCATAATTTCACATGAAATTCAAAATGGCCGACCTCCATTTGTATTTAGGGTACAGCTCCAAGTAGCTGTTTTTTACATCCTGACATGATCACCCACACAGGTGTTTTCAGTTATTCTGACTGATTAGAGCTCTGCTCAGGTTAAAGTTGGGCTGGAGATTTGGTGGGAATTTATTTCATTTTATGATTGTAGTGGTACGAGGCACTAGTACCGTATCCAACGCGGAGTCTGCTTCACTGTTCCCATCCCTGGCTTATCAGCCAATCATGGTT
>NW_023340095.1:6554868-6588764 GCF_004916995.1 Morone saxatilis | reverse complement strand
TATATATATATATATATAACAACTTTTTTACTCAACTGTTGATAAGATCCTGACAAGATAGGTCAGGATGCCATCTTAAGTATACAAAGGAGTACTATGTGTGTGCACTGCTTTACACAAAGTATTAATTTTAGGGTATGCACCGTCACTGGTGAAGACTATAGTGGCTTAAGCAGTTCCCAGTTGTTTTTGTCCACAAAAAGAAAAGTTAAAGTTTTTGACCCTGGTACTTTACTGTCACCGTCCTCCTGTGTTAACCCTCTGGTGAGGTGTCCCTCACACACACCTCCATCTGAATGCAGTTTCCCAACTGGAAATGCATTTGTTTTTTCAAAGATAACATGCTTAGATGAGATACCCTGAAGAAAAGCCACAGTGGTTATTGCTTAACATTCAAATACTGTCGCCAGCTGTGGTGAGCCAGACACTGACAGCATCACAATGTTTGTATGGTATTTATTTGTTGGCAGTTTAGCCTCATACATTAAACATACTGTATGGTTTGTATCAACAAAACAAGTTTTGTCAAACAAACCTTTTCACCTACACATATAGAACTGTATATATTTCACACTTAAAGGTATCTATGCTGTGGGGATATTACCTGAACAGATAGTAGTAGAAGACGTGATTATGAAAATATAAATTTAAGATGGGTTATAGGTATATGAAAGATGGACTTGTGTCTGGACAATATCAACCATGCTGCAACTGGCAGCTGTCAGTTAAACCAATATTCTCTATATTATTATATTTTTCTAATATTTATTTTATAAAAGCCTGGGTATGTTAACAGCTTAGAGCAGCTACACTGCCTGTGTGAGCTGTGCTACCTAAGCAGAGAATGATTCACAGGAAAATAAGGTACTTAAAGAACAATTACTGGACAGTGTATTTTGGGGCTTAGTAGTTCTACTCTTCGACCTTGGACTTTTCAAGCTTACACACAAAGTGGTTCCAGATTAAAAGATATACAGAACAAAACTGAAAACCCAGAAACCCATATGAGTCTCCCCTATAAATATAACAAAGAACATGAATACATAACCTGCCGACACTGAGCCCGGATTGAGATGCAAGTGCAAAATCATATCAGATCTCATACAGGGCAGACAATCCTATATATATAAGCAAATATAATGCCAATAAAATACCAAAAATATCAAATTTAAAAAAAAAGGATAAACATCTTATTCAAATGATTTGCAGTATAATTCTGTGTGTAATAATTATCTATCACACCATATTCACAGAGCAGCACAGCATGCTCTGACCTTAGGGAACAAACAACAAATAACGAACATGAATAAATGAGCATGTGAACAAACATGGATAAATGAGCAAGTATTTAAACACATTCACAAACATTCAGAAATACAGCTATGTTAGGGGTTTACTGAGTTGTCAGTTACATCAGTTTGAGATTTCTGGTGTTATTAAGGGTCAAGCCACTGGCCTCTTTCACATCGGGCCCCAGGGTGTCTTTTGTATTTTTATATCTGATCCCAAAAAGACTGCAGATTTTCTTCAGCATCAAGTCGACAATCTCTTCCTCGTCTGAGGGCTAGGTGAGAGGGGAGATGACAAAATAATTTTTAGAGTGATGACAAATATTGGCGAGATGCAGCTTGACAATACACACTGCTAAAGACATATCATGTAAGGATTTGATCCATGATCTCAATTTGTATCCATTTCTTTTCTGGGAGACAGACATCTCAAAATGTCAGTGCAATTCAGTTCTTTCACAGTTATTGGGGGACAAAAGCCCCCTCAGAGACTAACAATGAAATAATTGTGTTTCCTCTCCTATGGTGACATTTTGCAGGTGTACTCTGGCTTTTGAAAAAGAAAAGTCCCATTCTAGACTGACAACCCTTTGGTCTGCTTTATAAAACCATTAAAAGAAACCTGTGATGAAGGCTCAATTGTTAATATTGAGATTTGAGTTTGGGGACTAAATTCACTGCACCTAGGATGGACACCCATGATCTGGAGCCACTGCTGGCTCTTGTGCAACTGATTCTGTTGATGTGTTGCTCAATGTAGTGAATGAGAGGAATACACTGTCTGTAAAACGCACAGTCCTGGGTTGTGTAATATCCTTCGTTGCCACCAGTGAAAACATACACCCTCATTAATTAATTAAACCTTATTAATTAATTTTAAATGGCTAATTACAGAGTAAGTGACATCACCAGACTCAGTGCACTTATAAGCATCACAAAAGTGTCTTAAACAGGAGCAATAAAAACTAACAGGATAATAAGAACTCACGCACATAGATCTGATGGTGCCATCAGACCAAATTTACTTAAAAACTAGCATAAGAGTAAATGATGTGGTCGAAAATGGTATGGTAAGCAGGAGCTAGCATTGCTACCAAGCTAACTACAGCATTGCATAAGTTAGTTAGCTAAGTTAATGTTAATAGTAACACCCCTACTGTCACATTTCAGAAAATGTACTGCTAGTCAGCTTAAAAAACACTGTAAAAACAACAAAGACTCAAATTTGGTGAGTGAAGTGAATTTGTAATTTAATTATTCAAATGTCTAGTTTTAAACAGTCTATTTTTATTCCATAATGGCATTTTTCCTTGTGACACTTTACATCTTTTATTTAAGATTGTCTCTTTTCATGACAGCAGTCATCACCAGTCCCTTGTCAGTGAATCACAGACCTCCAACTTCTCAGCAAGCTGAACAACTGCTAACTAGTCACCTAGCTTCTGTCAGCTACCAGAGAAAGTCTTTTTGCTTCTTTTCAGGCCAAATTGAATGAATTAACCAGCTAGCTTCTGCAGCTAACAGTTAGCTAGTTTAGCTCAGCAGCAACAAGTTGATTGATTCAGTGTTAACATTGCTGTCGCTCAATCTCACAGGAGCTGATTGCTGTGGCAGTGACGGGTGACAACTCATTTGGAATAAAAAGTTACATGACATCATAAAATGAAAGTTATTCAAGAGCCGAAATGCTTTTTTAAATCTATAGGCTAATGAAAGAAAAAAAGACTAATGTCTTATTTATTTAATTAATACTGAGCTCCGTACAGCATTTCTGCATGGACGTCTTTGCTTCACTGTTCACTTGCCAAGCTCTGCATTAGCAGTAGGAGTGCACGAGGACCGAACTGACAGCTGCAATGTGTAATGTGTTTATTCTTTATTTCTTTATTCTTTTAAGTTTAGCCCACACATGACAAATGGGAGGGTTACAGTAGCATCTTTTTCCAGACAATCTAATGAGAACAGCTTTTGATTGATTTGGCATGACTACAGAGCTAGCAATGATTTATTTAAATTTTAATTACAAAAACAACCTCACTGCTGAAGTTGTATAAGAGTATGTGTGAGGTTGTGTTTGCTGTTGAAAAAGAGGGTAGAGACTAATATCCAAGAAGAGATTATCTCAAGGATAGTCTGGCAGTGTCAGTCTTCCACTTGCACAGCACAAACACAGGTGCATGTTGGACTGACCGTGGCCGGTTGGAAATTTTAAATATATCGGCCAACCTTAATGTATTGTTCATTAGTTGATTTACAGTGTTGTATAAAGTTTTTTTCCTGTGCTCAAAACATTGTTTGCATCAAATAGTTAGTGCACACCTTTCAATAAGACCTGAGGTTCTTTCTAGTGGTTTTTGGGTACACTGTAAATTAAGGGCTCTAGCTTTGTAGAATATAAGTAAATATAACTATAATTCAAATGAACACTGATATGACAATAATCCTCCCGGTAGGGTTCTTGAAAATTCCAAGTGCATTTGTAAAAAAAGCTACCCAAATTACTGTTTAACATAAATATCAAACCTAGAATAATGACTCATGGTAAATATTACCTTGTGATATATTTGCTCCTCGCTGAATGCCACAAGGATCACTGAAACAAGGAGATTGAGCACCACCAACGTCATGAACACAATACAGGAACCAAAGAGTAATCCACCAAGCATGGGAGTGCAGTCCAAGACCTGACAAACAGTGAGAGACATTAATATCAGTCTGAGCTGACTGACCACATATGAGATTTACCTGTATGCCCTTATTATTACTCCAGAATGTCTCATAACTGCATTTTGTTGCCTTGTACCTGTACTTGTGCAATGACAATAAATTTGAATCTAATCTAATCTAATCTAATCTAATAATCGAGCATGGTACATAGCAAATCTGTGAGCAGAGGAAAATCTCACGTACCTCATCATAGTTAAAGATGCCTATCTGCAAACTGATGATGGTCACCAGAGCGTCCGATAAGGTTCGATAAGAGGACATCTTCCAGCCATAAATCACATTGCTCTAGAAAGTTGATTGAGTACACAATGTTGGTGATTTGAATCATAGAATATGTGTGCTGTAAATTAGAAGATTAAAATTCATTAATATGTTAAGGAGGACCAACAACTGTATGTTGGCTTGCAAAGAAAGCAATAAAACTTTTGGAAAATCTTCAAGTATTTTCATGTTTCATTTTAAATGTCTGTATCCTTGAGCATACCTTCTCTTGACAGGAGGGAAAAAGTTTTACTCTTTGCTACTCTACTTAATTAAATTGTATTAAATTTTTCACTTTCACCTTTTAAAAAGTGCCTTAACTGAGCAACTTACCCCAGGTGATTCAGGAGAACTTTGAAATTAAAATGATATTTTGAGAAAAGTTAAGACTCTGATAAAGGGACAAGATACTCACTGCAATGGAATACGCTATGAACATGATCACTATAATCACAAGGAAACTGGATATGTTGCTCCAGGCCCGCTGCAGTGCAGCAGTGATCATGTTCATTTTAGGGTTCAACCTGAGCAGGTGCCACAGTTTGATGGTGGCAAGCAGGACCAGGAAGGCAATCAGATATTGGAGCGTTGAGTCCGCTGTGGCTGTCTCGTAGAAACTAGGAAATCTACACGCACAATAAAGATGTGGACAATCACAAATAGGAGAATAGGAGTACTATCAAAAAACACTTTCAAAATATGCAGTGATCACAGGAGAGCTGCTAGTGGCTCCATCAGACTGTTCAGTAATGCTTTGACTGAAATGCTAAAATTAGCATGCTAACAAGCTCACAATGGACTTTTAGAGCTTTTCTGGTCTACCGACCACTCCAAGCACTTTACAACACACACACCCATTCACACACATATTCATATGGCAGAGAACTGCTCTTCTTCTTCTCCAAAGTGATAAGCATTAGTCAGAAATACTTAACCGCGACATAAAGCCCACTGCACGTATAACATATGTTAGTCTCACTGGTCTTTGTGGTTTTGGTAGTAGGTCATGTCGCGGTTCCCAAGCAGGGTCCTCTTGATGAAGACAGCCACGGCACTCCAGCTCAGCAGGATGATGGTCAGCTCAAGAAGGTTCCACTTGCTCCGGAAGTAAGCCCACTTCTGCTGTTTCATTAGTTTGCACTGCCAGGAAAAGAAAGGCAGACTGTCATGTCACACAAGAGGAACCATTAACATAAGTAAGAAGAAACCACTTTTGAAAATATGCACAAATATTACCTTCGCCAGGGTTAATCTTTTCGGTGCCATTTGTGGCTTTGTTTGTTTGTCAGTCAGTAGGATTGTGGAACAACTACTGGCCCTACTGGGTGGAAGGGTGTAGCATGGGCCAAGGTATGTGAGAAATATTGATGATATGATTTTTACAGATTAATTCTGGATTTTCTGAACTTTTTGTAATTAATGTGAATAGTGTGCAGATCTGCGTATTATAGAAGACTGGACTAATTGGTCTTAGCAGAGGTGTGTACTCTCAGAGTACCTTTCTAGAAAAAAACATGGTGGTTCAACATGGCAGACACCGTAGAAGAGGACCCGCTACCTCTGTAGATAAAAACAGCTCATTCTACAACAATTCTTATTTTTAGGTGATTATACACTACATACCTATGAATATTATATTCAATTTCTGACAATAAATCATCCTGATAAATGTTTATTTAAAAGACTGGTTGCTTTTCTTTTTTTCTCAATTGGTCTTCTAACACATTTTGTATTATATAACCTTTATTGATTTGTGGAATTCTTAACAGTGTCAAGTAAAAAGTTAAAATAATAAAACAAATGTAGATAACAATAAAAATGGAAAGGATACACTTTTCATGCTTTTTACTTCTAAGTTAGTTTACAATTTAAATTGTTGGTTGTAGATGATTAACGTTTACTCAGCGTGCATTTATGCAGTCTGTTTTAATATGCGGTATATAGACTTTGATCTCAATGCTGTTTGATATCCAAACTTCCAGGTGAACTTCAAAGGTCTGCACAAACATTTTGTATCACATAAAAGAGCCTCAAGAGGCTGCAAGGAAGGACACACAATGGGAACTTGCTGTCTCAGAAATTACAGTTAATGGTGAACATCTATGACATAAACCAAAATGGCCCTGAATAAAGTGGAAAAATATAATTGAGGTATGAGTCAGTGCTGTGCTTATAAAAACTGTGCTGTATAGAATAAGGAACAGTGATTATAAAAAATCACAAATGAAAGTAATGATTTTACATCCTCACCACAGCAACATTGTCATCAAAACATTACTGCTGGCCTCAGGTCTTTCCTGTCATAATTCAGGAAGCATACAGTCAAACCGGAGAATTAAATGTCCTTCATTTACAAACAAATCTAAGAGTTTGATGACTTATCCACATGCACATTTTGAACACAATACCTCCATCAGCATTTCAACCTCAAGTCAATCTCTCTAATTTTAATAGTCCTTGAGATTGATTCTCTTCCAGCTGCAGGAGCAAACAACAGATATGTTCTGGAAAAATTGGTACGTCATTGAAAATCAAACAGCATGCTCTCTTCGAAGCTGGGGTGACAGGGTTTATGTGGACAGACTAATGAGCACTGCCTGCAAATTATGAGGTCAGTCTAAGTTTGTGAAGCACTCAGTAAATATAGAAACCCCAGCGAGTTCTGACTGGAACCACATTCTGCAGTAGTAATGTTGGCGTTTACCTGCAGGAACATGTAATAGAGGATGAAGAGCACATATATGATCTCAGCAGCCATAACAAAGATGGGAAGACCACCAGTTGAACTGTAAAGCCGAACGCTATGTAGCTCACTGTTGAACTGAAAGGCTCCTAAAAATCAATGGAAACAATTTTATTTAAACACAAGCAGGCTAGCAAGATCTCATTTATATAATGTAGGGTACAGTATATCGATATGAGACAACAAAAGCTGACAGTATGGTCTACGATGCACAGCTTGGTGTTACGATAATGTTATATATCTGTTACATATAAATCTTCTTTAACAAAGTTTCACATTTGCATCTTTGGCAAAGCAGTAGTTACATTATGATTCAGAATCAGAATTATTGCCAAGTAAGTTTACACATACTAGGAATTTTCCTTGGTGCATTGGGGCATAAGAATCACAAGCAAGGAATGTTTAAATAGAAAGATAGAAAGATCTAAGAGCTATACAGGAATGTGCAAAATTGACAAGAATGATATTTGCAACATGCAAAATAGAGAACCAACAAAAGTGCATACTGCAATACAAATATACAGGGTGGGTTTAGGAATCAGTGTCAATGGGGGTTTCAGACTAAACCTTACCTACGGCTGTAGTCTCCAACAAGAGTGTGACGATGCAGAAGAGGTTCACATTGGCGTTATAAACAGTGAACTCTACAATGATCGCCCTGGTGTACATATCCAGCCATTTGTTGCTGAACAGATACTCAAGGGTGCTGCAGATGAAATACACAAGAATATTTTAATATATTGCTTGCTTTGATAAATCTGAGGTTGACTAAACCACCTGGCCAACTGAGGATAATGTAAACTTGCAGTCCAGTAAAAAAGAATAGAAAGAATATCCTTGGTTCTCATATTGATGCGTTCCATTTTGCTAATGTACGTACCTGCTGGCATTTTGTAAATCTGGGCCGAGCTCCGCTACAAAGCCACCTCCCCTGTAGAGCACCGTTTCCCCCCAGACAGGATAAGCCCTGAGCTCAGCCTGTGTCTGGTACTTCCATGGGCTGGAGGTGCTTGTTGAGTTGTTATCCCTCACAGAGTGGTTCCAGCCAGGGTTGTAGGAGCCCATGTCCTCCACCTCCCATGAATATGGAGCGTTACAGTTTGGTACAAACTGGAGCATGGACCCGGCAATCTGACATGAGCTTTTCTGCACTCTCAATTGACGGAGACGAGCATTACCCACTAGCTTGGAGTTTCCATCTGTGATAAATCCTGGAACATAGCATTTTACAGTTTCTTTGTTTGTATTATTATTATGTTATTATTATTATTATTATAATGTGCTGAGCATAGCTGTACAGCTCTGTACTCTGAGCACAGGCAGCCCCACCCGCGGTGAAACCCCGCTGCGGGCTGTTGCTCTCTCACACACAGAGCTCAGAGTGAGGAGGCGGGCAGAGAGAGTTGACATGGATGCACTGTGCATGAAAGCTTTGTGAGTAAAAATAGATGCGTGACAGCTGACGTAAAACAATGGATCAGAATATTAAAGCTCAATACAGCCGATACCGATCAGTTCAAATCGGGTCGGGACATTCCTGTATATTATTTATGTCTTAATACATGTCTGGAGGAGATCTTTATTGTTTTAGCACAGATTGTCATTCTGTGCTAAAATTTGAGTTTTGAGTCAATTGACCAGTTATTTTTTTTTGCATTACTGTTGGGTTATTTAGCCAAACTAAAATATGGTTATTTTGAACAAGCTCAATTTTTATCTGAAAACTGTCATTCATTTTTCTTGGTTGTAAAAATTGATGAGCATATTAAGCAGGGCAGACACTTTTTTTTAATTAATCCTGAACACCAACACATCAGCCTTTCATCACGGCCAGAACCTGCAACTTCTCTGCTCACATTATTGAATCCATTGACCAACAAACATCTGTCACCAGTTAATTGCTCCTTTTTGCATTAGCCTACCAGGAGGACTTTACAAACCCCAACTGCTAAAAAGATACAAACAATAAGGAATTCAATACTAAAAGCATCCTGCTCCACAGCCATGGAGTTCATTTTTATCTAACTCCACAGCATGACAGCAAGAAGTCTGCTTTTTGGACAGCACCCAACAGCTTTTTACTTACAGCAGACTTTCGGCACCCCCCGAAAAGCAAACATAAAGCTCCTTTGACATGAGGCATTGTAAATTGTTTTGCTTCACTGAGCAAATCATGTTATTGAACTTTTACGTGAAAAGAAAGGGGAACAAAGATATTTTGGCACAATGTTTGTATGTCTGTATCAAGAATAAACTAAACATTTCTGGCTGTGTATCATAAGAAAAGCTGTCTCGTGGTACAGTAGGTGCCTATATTAAAAACAGATTGGGCTGACAACTACTTTCTATATCTATCAAAATAAAAACGAAATAAAAGAAGATAATCTAAAAGGTCTGCTTGTGTTTTTTCCCCTCTTTTTCTCTAAAATATCAGGTCAAGAGTGCACTGTAACACACACTGTGTGCTGAGGGAGCCCGTTCCTATCTGAGAGACATTTAGAGAACAGAACAATTGATATTTTATTAACGTAATGGTGCAGATAGAGTTTTACCTGGATAAACTCCAAAAAGGTTACTCAGTAGAGATGTTTTGGCCCAAGTGAACACATCTCCAAGACTCATACTGTCAGAGATGTCCCCACTGAAGCTATTCCGGATGTGCTGTTTCAGGAAAAAAGCATTGGGGTCTCTCTGGCCGTGTGCCACCAACAGCAACATCCACAAAAACCCCATGTAAGCTGCAACAAATGGGCACACGATAATTGAAGTTAAATTTAAACATGCGATAACTGCAATGCGGAGTCAAAGTAAAGCTTCAAGTTTTCATGAAACAGTTTTTTAAACAATTAATGTTAATTAGTAAAGTTAATTATCGTAAATGCATAACTAATGTGGGAACAGTTGGCTTGGTTTAAGCCATTTTGATTTACTACTAATAAAATTAATCATTAATGATGGCTATGGCTATGTTAGTGGGTGTTACAGTGAGCCAGCGTAAAACAAAGGTTTTAAGACTGGACATGTGTGGTTTTTCCTTGTTTGTCATGTTTATTTTGGAATCTTATTGAGCCTCCGTCACAGATTGGTCAGAGATCGGTACATAATTAGAGTTACAATAGGAGTGTGTGGATTCTTTGTTTGCTTTAAAGTGTAGACAAATGAACATATATTTTGACTTATGACAACAGAACAGTGGTTTCCAACCTTTTTTCCTTATGGGACCCCTTTGCTATCATTTAGCAAACTGATGACTAATTAACATATATATTATATTCAAAACTGCCTAATGATCCCAAACAGTGAACTCAGTAACTGCAAGAAGTTTTGTTTTCATTTGAGTCATTTGGATGGATTTTGAGCAGATTATTTCCTGTTTAAGGAATTTTTTATTCTCTTCTAATCTTCTCTTCTGAAATACACCCACAAAAAAAAAAATCAGTGCTTCTACTTACTCAAAATCTCCCTGAGGAGGGCAAAGGCTTTCTGTTCCAAAATCTTGTTCTTTCTCATCCTCTCTATGTCTGCAGGAGGAGGAGGCTCATAGAGGCTGTTATTCTGTCTGACCGCTTGTTGGTCCTTACAATCACCTGTGAGTGTAGAGTTTGTTGTAAAAACTGAACATTTCTAGTGATGAGTAACTCCAATGAGACTATGAAAGGGTAGGTTTGGGAGTACTTTTTACCTAGATTTGTGTCATTTCCAGCAAACACCACATTTTGAAAATCTTCCTCATCTACTTTCTTTATTACGAGTGCAAAGAAGACTGCAATACATAGCACCTGTGGAAAAAGACATAAACATAAGTGAATAAAGATGTACTCTCCCAATATAATATTTAGCATGTGCTCATGAGGAGGTGTATCTCTGTAGGAAAGTAAACTGAAATCAAGCTTTCAAAAACACATAAAAATGAATGAGGTTCCCCTTCTGAGGGGAAGGCACCTTCTCACCTTCAGTGGCTGAATGACGAGGATACTCTGAAAAAAGGAGACAATCATGGAGACCAACCAGCTTATGGAGCGTTCTTTCCCAAATTTCAACCCATAAAGCATTGTGAAATATCCCGCTACAACACTGGTTGCGATCACTAGCAGCCAGCCAACTAAAATAAACCACCAGGGTAGTCCTCCATGGCAACACATCCTTTTCGGCTGACTACTGTCGCAATCAGTGCTGTCTACCGGGCTTAATCTGCAGGTGAGAGGAATGACAGAATGTGAATTTAATAACAGCTCTCTTATGAAGTGCAATTACTGCATTTCACTGAAGTATTATTAATTTAAACCAAAATGTTCTACATTTAGCTGTAAGCCAGGTATTACCAGGTATGATGTACATTATGGTTTCATTTCTTATATGACCTATATACAGAGTAACTGATATAAAATAGAAAGTGGTTAAAAAGGTTAAACCATACCAGATTATGGTTTTACATGTTTTAGCCCATTATTCACAGACTGTGTATTACTTAATGAATTGTTCAACATTTTGGTAAATACTGTAATCTCATTTGCTTTCTTGCAGACAGATAGCAAGCAGCTGGGTAGCTTAGCTTAGCATAAACACTGAGGAAAATGTGTCTAAAGGTAGCAAAATCTTCCTTCTAGCACCTCTAAATTTCACAATTTACACATTTTATCATTAATTGTCACAAGTTGTGGTTTTACAGAGGGTTACACGCTGTAACAATTTCTTGGTAAAACAGCTGCCGGATGCAGTGACTTGCCACTAACCAGAAAGTAACCAGAAAGTCACTGCTCCAACCAACAAATAGTTGCAACACATAATGTTGTTTTTTAAACTTTAAACAGAGCCCGGCTAGTTGTTTCCCCCTGTTTCCAGTATTTATGTTAAGCTAAGCTAACCGTCTCCTGGCTCTAGCTTCACATTTAGCATAAAGACATGAGATTGGTATTTATCTCACTCTTGGTAAGAAAGTGAATAAGCCTATTTCACAGTGTCAAGTGTCCTTGAAAGCACAACTAAAAACTGTTTCCAAAGTAGTCACCATTAGCAACTGCATTATAATGTGATAAATAAATATGATGGAAGGCAAAATAAAAAAAACACACACACACACACACATAAATAGAAACTAAGTCTTTAAACATAAAGCAGATTTAAAGACTATCAAGTGACTTTCAAGTCTCTCTGGAAAGTAAAAATACTTATACACAATTTATAGATAACGGGCGTGGTCTTACTTCTTCTGGGTAAGTTCATTTAGGTTGACACTGCTGAATTTGAAGAGTTGATCTTCAAGAATGCCCTTCATGCCATGGACTTGCTGCACAGCCTGGCTGTAGCTGTGTGGGTTGGGGAAGCCGGAGGGTCCAAGCAGACTCAGCTCTCTGTCAATGTGACACAGCTGCTGGTATAGATACTGTGTTTTGTTGCTTTTCTTTTGAATCCCCTCCACTGTTGACCCAGGATGCACACTGGCACTGCCCTCTGAAAATGTATATAATGTCTAAGTTGGTTGCAGTTTTCAAAGGGGCAGTTCACCATCAATTGATAGTATTGAATTTACTATTTACATTCATAGCTTGAACAGGGACAGAAACATAGTATCAAGCTCCTTAAAAGGACTATTGAAAGAAACGTGTGAGGGCCGAGTAGAAGAGCTTGGAAAGGTTACAGGGCTTTAGCCCTTTACGCCCCCTTCACTCCATACTGAATGAGCACTGTACATAATAAAGACAGAATTGTATAAAATGTCAAAGTATTCACTATCCACAGCAGGTTACACACCTGGTAGCTGAGGCTGAATGTGGTTGTGAAAGCTCTGAGTTTTAACCTGGCTGCCGTCACTGGTTTTGTTGTTCTGTTTGATGAAGTCGTCCACCACAGAAAGGACAGTGTTGATATCGACTTGTTGTCCCGGCCCAAACTCAGACTCTGTGCATGGTATGTTGCTTTTCACAGTCTTAGACAGTGAATGGGCAATTCTTGTTATATCCTGTGAGAGAAAATACTTGCATAGAATTACATAGAATATATGACATTGAGATTAATTATTGCCATATCCATCACTATTTTGAAAATGTAAAAAAATTCACGTGAATGAAAACGTGATGCGATGTATGTAGGGCTGTCAAGGTTAAGAACCATTGCTCTAACTGAAGGGAAGAAGAATGGCAGAGGGTTGTTTATGCTTTTGTTTTGTTTTGTTATTTGCACTTTTCTTATCTATTTAAGTATTAAAACCTTCATTGTTCTCCACAAATGAATGTTTGCACATTCAGTCTATAATAATAATTAAATATGTTTTGTTATTTGCCTTTAAACTGTCCTGTGGTTTAAGTATTGACTGTGAAAAGCAATGAAATGGCTTCATTCATTTATGAAAAACTTTTACTCTCATTTACATAGTACATATGGCGCATTTAATAATAAATCGTACCGATATCAACGTCTGCGTTTCTGGTCCTATATTACTTGGTATCGGATCGAAACTTTATTTTGTGACATCGGACACCCCTACTCATTGAAAGTGAAATATAAATGTTTGGAGGAAGTTTGTGAGGAATCTGGCATGTTTGTTAATGATGATAAAATAAAGTTATACAGCTATTTTGGGACTAATGAAGACAAGCAGCCCATTCAGCTTGATTTGTTTACGTTGTGAGAATAATCTCAGAGCTGATGGAAATGCCAAAACTTTGTTTGCCCTACATGTAAAAGAGCAAACAAAGAACTTAATTAATTGCATTCTTATCTGTCCCTTTTTGTGTCAAAAGGTTTTCAAGGCTGCTTTTTATCTATTTTTTATGGGTGTAAGGCTCGGTTAAAAGTGCCCTTAAAATCTGTTGAAACTCTCTCCATGACAGGAATGAAATTGCTATTTGGGGTGAGGTCCACTACACGTAACCTAACCTAACCTGCCTGTTAGAGGCATGACCCCTTACAGTGCAAGCTTTATTAAGAGAAAAACAAGACAGGTTTTTGTGAAGATGAAGGAGTATCATGGCATGCTTGATGACCCCTTGTGGTATGTTCTTGAAATAAAACAAAAAAACAGAACCTAGTCATGATTCATACTTGTCTGTTGAGAGTGACCGTAGGGAGATGATTGACAAATTATGATTCTGTTCTGGTTGTCCTCTCACTAATTGTGAGTGGAAAAGGGAACTTGAACCTGAACCTGAATGTGTATGTTGCTGTGAGACTGGCATACAAACTAAAGAACACATACTCGTGTGCACACAGGATATCTGTGTACAATATGGACATGATGAATTGAACTAACACTTTGTGGAATCTAGCTCGCTATGCACTTGTCATGTGCTACAGACTGACTAATGGGATTGTATGTTGTTCATTTTTTTTATTTTTAATTAATGGGTTTATTGTATAAATGATCTTTTTTGTATATTGTTTGGACCCAAATGTTCTATCTTTCTGAGTCAATAAAATAACTACCCTAAGTTTCTAGTTTAAATAGCAGATGAAAAATATGAAGCACCTACCTTGATGACAGTTTCTAAAGTGACATTAACATTCACGTTGGTGGTGGCGGTCTGTGGGAATGAAGTCTGTTCAAGAGTGTCTGTCATTTTTTTTGTTTTGCACTTGCAACAGGAAGTCTCCCGGGGACGGGTGTTTCTGAAGATACTAACAATGAGGATATTCACTGGAAACATGATGAGGGAGCTCTGAACTCCAACCATGAACTGCTGCCAGGTAAATTCAAAGTGACCTGGAAACAGAGAGATTGAGAGAGAGGTAAAATACATGTTGCAGGCTGTGCACTCTTATTTATTTGTGGATGACAGAAAACATTTAAAAATCAATTTTTTACTTAACAACAACCAGCAACTTTACAAGGTCATAAACAGAGTTTTAAAAATTGAAAGCACACAAAATATATAAAATATTCTTTTTCTTAGAGTAAATTGAACTCTAATGAAAATGCGCTGTACCCAGGTCCATGGTCTGCTCAGAGGGATCTGTTGGGATGCCATAAAACATGATGCTGGTCAGCATGGTACAGAGCAGCAGAGAAAAGCAGCAGGAAACTCTCTGAACGCAAGTGAATGTGCTGCTGGGTGGTCGACTGATCACAGAGTACCAGAGGTGTCCGTCACTAAAATCTTTTGTTGTCTTCATGAAGAACAAATTGCTGGAAAATAAAAGGAACGAGGGTAAATAAAAGCAATTAGTGATGAATTAGCATCGCAATTGTAATCTTGTTTTAGTTATTTTATCTCTATCTCGACTCATAAAAACCTATAAATCCTCAGCAAATCATCACAGGCAAAATATAGGGGCTTAACAGGAATTAGCGGTAAATGGCAGTTTTTAATCCATTTTATTTACATTCAGTTCAACTTAATGGAGAAAAAAAATGTGTCTGTAGCCAGATATGAAATAAAAAAAACACAACATATCATACTGCAATATGAACAGCTATGCTCAGTGCTGAATTCACCTGTTACATAGTTGAATTGAAATTTTAAGATGCCATTTGAAAGTCTGGCCAGGGACAACAGTGTTTCTATTTATCAATAGGTTTTGTCCATGACAATAATTGTAATTGCCAGCCTGGGTTAAGGTTGCTTGTTTTAAATATTCCTGTAAATAATACTTGTCTATGTGTTGATAGATGCTACTATCCTCACGAGCATGGAAATGTGAGTTCAATTGAAAGCTACATCCTGCCTGTGAGTTTGTCATATTTCAAATACCAATATTTCAAAAACCAAGCTTGCAGTAAACAAAATAAAATCCAAACCAGCTATTGCATTTCATTTGCATTTGATCTGTGCTCTCATCATTCAAATTCAAATAAAAACTCCCAGTTTCAGTTTGACATTCAGCCTGTAGACTTCAACAGTGTGCTTGTGGGTATGATTTAGCTGCCCAATAACTCAATGCTTTTACCTTACCTGAACCTCTTCAAATCCATTTCTGTCGCAACAGGAAAAACTTTATCGAGGGAACAATCTCCCACATCGATGGCCAGCCAGGAGTTGCACAGAAAATGCCATTTCTGCTCTGTCTGTAAATCCTGCACCATGACATTGCCTACATACCTGAAAAAAAAGGTGGACAATTTAAAGTCTGTAATAACTTTACAATTACAAATGACCTGTATTCATGTGACAGTGTGTCTTAAAGTTAAAAGTTACATCATAGCTGACTTGGTTGCTGAGAAATTACACTAAAATAACAGACTAAATAAACAGGTAAATGATTGTGTTACACTGTAGGGGCGGTAAAATGACAACTGAATTGTATTTGATGACCGACTGCATTCTCCTGAAAATATATCTGTAATGTTTGGATAACTGTGAGTCAAGACATACATTCCATGTTCACAGTGTTGTAGGTCATAATAACTACATTACAAGAATGACTAATATTATATTATAATAGTTTCCAATGAGGTAGAAAATACTATAAAATACACTTTTTTTGTGTTGCTCTGACATTTCTCTGCTTGCCTACCAGGCTGGATGGCTCCCTGAGTTGTTGTGCCACAGTCTGATGCCCTGCAGGTCTCCCAGGGAGAAGGGTGCTGTTAGCAGGAACATATCTACTGCACCTCTCTCAAACACACATTTCTTGGGATCTGTCAGGTGGTGTGGTTCGCTGTTTCCCTCTGCACCCAGCAACGTTATTGTCACCTACAACAGTTTAATACTGTATGTTAAAACTAAAAAAGACCTCAGCAAGACCTTCACTTTGACTAATAAACTTGACAACCTTAACAAGTATGGTGACACATCATTTTAAATATGTTATGAGATGATGGGATGTTTATCATTTCTTGCTCCTGGGGTAAATAACCCTCACTTCCCTCCTTCTTCCTGCTTAGATACTGGATTTAAGAGATGGCAGGAGGTAGGGATAATTAATATAAAGGATCTGTTTAATGGGTTGGCGATGAAATTCTCTCAGTTGAGGACAGAGTATGGATTGGAAACAAGCACAATTCTTTAGATACTAATGCAAATGTGGAGGTACGTTCATTTGTTTCCACCAGTATAGAAGGAAGGTGGAGATTTTCTTCGCAGAAAAATGATTGGTCAAAGCTGCCACTGTATCTTAAAAGACAGTTATTTGTACATGGAAACTGTAAAAGGGCAGAAGATGGATTCTAACACCAGCAGATGTTCCTGGAAATTGTTTGGGACCACAATAAGTAAAGATAATTGGGGAACAATTTAAAATCATCCATAAACTGTATGTTACCTGGGTTACTAGAACCAAGGATGATCCTGACTGTTCTATAATCCATCCAAAATTTAATATCAGCAAAGCTAAATATGTTTTCTGGGAATGCTCAAATATTGTGGAATTCTGGATTAATGTTAAAAGGAAAATTAATGGTATGCAAGCCAACATTAAACCCAGGCATCTGTATTTTAGGTTTGGATGATCCAGTTGTTAAGTATAAATATATATTCAGAATGTGTCAGTGTGCTGCAAGGTTATGTATTCTTCAAAGGTGGATTGGTGATACACCTCCTGATGACTTTGGTTTGAAAAACTCCTGAATTTAATTCCACTTGAGAGGTTATCATATATAACTAAAAACAGATTGGAGCACTTTCTGCATACCTGGCAGCCAGTCTAAATTAATATAGAAGATTAATTAACAATTCAGTATATGAATGTATCAATACTGAATTGAGACCATATATAATGTATGTGTGTATGTATATTTAAAATGTATCTGTTACTAGTAATGAGATATGTATTAAAGGGTATTGGTCGAGGCAGATGACCACCCACCTAGAGCCGAAGGGTCTGTCCTAGGTTTCTGCCTCTTAACAGGCAGTTTTTCCTTGCCCCCGTCGCCAAGTACTGTTGGGCTCTCTGTAAATGTTTACTAGGGAGTGTCGCGTCTAGACCTGCTCTATTTGAAAGTGTCCTGCAGATAACTTCGTGTTATGCAATTGGCGCTATACAAATATGAATTGAATTTAATTTAATTAAAGCGCTGCTTCCCGTGAGTGAAAGAATGTCTGTGACCTGACAATGTAGGCTCATGTAAATATTATGCATACTTGATGTATTTTCTATTTTTGTGTTTGTTTGTTAGGTGTCATTTGTCTAAGAAGAGAAGACCAATTAGATAAAAAAAATGGCAGAATGGTTGACAAATAAATAAGAATATTTCTGTCATTAAGTCGTGAAATGGGATCAGCAAAGTTCAAGAGACTGCGTGTGATGTACAGACAGAAAAACTATATCTTCTCTTCAGCGTGGCCCATCAGCGTAATACCAAAATGATGCATCAGTACACATTGTTACATAGCATTTTCTCTAAAATTGAATCAATGACATTCAAGATATTCCCTCAGAGAGATGGGTGAATGGAGAGATGTAAAAGCAAACAACAAACAAAAGCAAAATAGGGAGTTGAAAAGCTCGGATGAACTGAAAAAGAAAAATGCTTGTCAAAATGTTCACAAAAGCAGCTCAAATCAACTGTAAAAACAAGCCTCTGAATTTAACAAAATATAAATGTATCAATTATCAATCAAAGCTGTAATTATTGATTTGTTTGCCACATAGCATCAGAACAACCTGAAAAAGTAACACTTACACATTATTAACTAAGCTATTATGAGTAATGTGTTAGTTAGAGTCCTTTTTTAAACATCCTACAAAGTCCAATACTCCCTTTGCTTTTAGCTCTTTTTGCTCTTTACCAACTCCTGAGGGAAATATCTTTAAAGCTATCAAAGTCTCCACTTTGTTCACCAACTAGCTGCACATAAAGAAACTGAGAGCAATGAAGCAACTGATGAGTAGCCATTTTCCAGGTTCCTGCCTGAATCACGTTAGATAACTTTTCATCAGCAATGGTGGTTGTTTCCCAGGATCCAACACTACTTCACAATGTAATCAAACTACGTCGTTTGTTATTGTTTTGATGTGAGAGACCCCTAGTGACAAAAATAACATATTGTGTGTTCACAGGAGGGCAATCTCAGCAGAATACCTGTTGCTGTGCAGATTCTTTGGTGGCTCCCTGGAGGCTATTTTCTATGAGTGTCTCTAACTGAACCGATTACACATTTACCTGAGAGGAAGTGGAGGCTCCTCTCCGATACCCAGTGCTGACACCCAACAGGTAGCGATACTCATCCATGTGGTCATTGTCCTCCAGCACAGTCACCTTAACCTGCCAACCAAGAACATTAAGTCTAATCTTTCTTCTTGTAAACTGCAAAACTGACATACATTTTGTGCAATGTTACATCTGAGTTATACTCTGGTGCTTGAGATACAACGTACTTTGGCCACATCTTGAATGTCTTTTCGTCGTGCCCAGACAACCACCAAGAGATAGGCAACAAAGAGTACGCCCACAAAGCAGACAACCACAGGATTCTCAGCAAAAGTCCCAAACAGCTCTGCAGTGCGTGATGGGTCAACAAGGTTGGGGGTGACAAAGAAAGAGCTCCCAAAGAAGGTGAGGTGGTTGCAGAGGCACTGGGTAACTAAATGTGTGGTCTGAACACCAACCTTGGAAGACAACAACATTTTATTCATTAAAGTTTGGGGAACATATTACAGATCAAAAGCAGATTTAATGAATTACTGTACTTACCCTGCATCTATAATCGCTCCAATCCAATTTTGATTCATCCCAAAATTTACATGCGGTAGTGATGGAGGTAACTGATAAACTGGCATTAATGGATTTTATACCCGGGCCAACTATGGGCCTCACCACAAGATAATGCACTCCAGTGTTTCCCTTCAAATCCTTGGGTTCTAGTAGCCAAGTGTATCTCTCCTCTGTATAAGACACACACATACAAGTACTCAAGTAATGTATCAAAAGTAAAATTTAAAAGATATTAGAGTTAAAAACATATCGTGTCCACCACTAAGAAAAGAGATGTATACCTTGTGTTGTTCCCTGGTGAGGCATCTCTGTCATTGCTACATAATTTGCGTCATTGGGGTAGTCCAAATAACCAAGGAACAGTTTGAAGGGTAAAGGATCCTTTGAAGGCACCATCTTTAAAAGGTATATCGACATAGTTGCAACAAAATGTGCATCCAGAAAAGCAAAGGCAATGATCATTATTTAAACACAGTTTTTTTTTTTTTTTAGCCTTGTGATATCAAGATTAAAGGGAAAAAAGGATAATTAGCAAACAATAATAATAAGTAACAGTTGAAGAATTTATGATGTTGTCAATTGAAGTGGCTTTACTAATAGTATCTTTCTATTAATGCAGTCAATTTGACTGTTGTATAGTGTAAAAGTAGACCAAAGCTGATATGAAATGTGTTGCTCATTACAGGTCTCAGAAGTGGAGATAAAAACATCTTACTGGACCTTTAACACCAGCGTATTGTCAGCTGAAGAAAGGTCAATGACTGTTGTGCTGTAGTTCCCCAGATCCAAAAAAGAGGTGTTCACCTGCTCTCCAACAGGCCTTGGCAAGAGAATCTGCGGACCAGACAAAATGCCACAAAATAGACCCTTACAGCTTTTGTAATTTAATTAAACATATTAACAATTAGGTTGCTTAATTAAAGAGTTTCAGGTTCATACCTGTATTTGGGGGCTTTACAATAATAGGTTTACATGCTTCACTGTTCAAAAAACACCTTGTTTTTCTCATGCTAGTCATTGCAGCAGCATCTTTTTTCACCCTCTGTCTGACATCCTCCGTTTTCTTGAAGGTCCCCCTCTCCTGAGACGCCTGCTCTGATTGGTCAGCTACCATAAGCCTGAGCAGGCTTAAATGGGTGGGACTGCACTGTCACCTAGCCTATAGCTGGTGCCTGCTACAATGTCATGTTATAGTGTAACAGAAGAAAAGCCTGAATACAAAGAGGCTTGTCATGCAGTTCAGGAGCAGTGTTTTCTGTGGACTTGTGTTTTGTCACATCTCAGAACTTGTACATGCACAGAAAATCGATATAAAACACTGAGGCACACAGAAATCCACCAAGAACATAACATAGCCCCATTAACAATACGCAGTGTGCTTTTTAGTGTCCCCACTGTGAATTCAGTGACTCACTGCCTCCAAACAGTATGCCTAAGTTGCTATTCTTCTGAATGAAGGTGCATGCATATTTTTAGTACGTAAGTGTTTTTATGCTGAGATGCGATGGATATGAGGTGGGATGAGTGGGACTTCTCATGCATTACAGGTAGGTTTCTTTCTGGATTGGTGAGAATAATCAACTGCTCCAATCATCTTTGACCTTAGTGCTCTCCTCATGGCGAGGGGGGCAGTGAGTTTATTTGTAATGGAGTTGAGAATCCTGACCAACGCTTACTAAGAGAACATATGTTCTGATTCTGCTCTTTTAATTCTGCCTTGACACCTAACATTGGTCACTGCAGCCTCAAGTACCTCTTGTTTGCCAGACCACTTAAAAGAACTTGGTATACGCAGTTGCCATGGTACCAGGTACACATAAAATGAATTTAACTGGAGATAAAAGAGTAAAAGGTCCTATAATTATTTATGGAGCTATGTGAACTGTTTCCAGTTCAGAGCATCACTTTCTCCATCACTGTTAATTTGCACCTTTTAATCATAACCCCTCTGATATGCACAAAAGCAGCTCTGGGAGCGAATCTCTCCTTTAATCACACTCACAATTAGAGATGTCAGACTGCCTGCTGCATTAATGTTACATAAACACAAACGCAGCTGTAAACAGATTATATTTTACTTGCTAGAAGTTTTACATAAAAAACGAATGAAGCGCTTAATCCAGTACGCTGTAAATTAAATATTAACATAATATATGAACATATATGTCCCCACAGAAGACAGGAAAGCACAGTATTGAACAACTCTGTGTGGATGCTGCACTGCTGCTGTACTCACTTCGATATCCTCACTCAAGTTCTCCACAAGGATACTGGAACCATCTGTTGTTGTTAGGGCTAGAGAACCCACCAGGCCGCTGATGTTCCCGCTCTCTTTCCAAGTAAATGGATTTTTATCGAAAGTCAGCATCTGTAAATACATTTAAAGAACAAACCCCCATTATCATCTTAGACATGTGATGTAACATGGACACTATCCTGTTGAACCTGCACTAACCAGGGCTGCCCCATGAAGATGATTTGAGTCATTTTGTCAGTTAAATCACTGCAATTTCTGACTTACGCGTACATCCACTGGTTCATCTGAAGAAAGTATATCAGGGGGTAGTGTTGATTGTGGTAGAGAAAATGTTGGGGAGTAGCTGTTGGGAATAGTTATAGCATTTGAGTGCAAACTTCCCGGTATCACTCTGAGGGAAAAGATACAAAGAGATTGATATTAGTTAGTTATTAGTTGGTTATGCTTTGAATTTTAGTTTGCTCATGTTCTCAGTAATGCATGTGCAGGCCAGGAGTCTTACTCTACTGTTTGAGTGTATGTCATTGGGGTGTGGTGTCTGATATTTTTCCAGTTAATTATGAGTTATTTCAAACAAGATTAAGTAGCAGATTGTTTAATGGGGATTGACTGTGAGATGGTATAAAGAAATGAAGAAAAAACAAACCACACTGAGAACAAATACACTACAAAAATATATGCACGATGGCACTATTTTCCTTTTTTTTCTTGGTAAAAGCAATAACCAACTGGTAGCCTACATTTGAACCCCCTATTGCACTCAAAGATTTTTTTTTTAATCTACAAGAAATACACTTATAATTTGCTTTCTTGAGTTAGATGAAACCACCTAAAATCCTCTGTCCAGTAAATATTCAGCTACAGCCAGAGGGTTAGTGCAGCTTAGCATCAAGACTGGAAACAGGCTGAAATTGCTAGCCTGGCTCTGTCCAAAGGAAACAAAATCCTCCTACCAAAACCTCTAGAGCTCTCTAATTAACAGGTTATTATTTATGGAAACAAGTGGTGGTATGGAAGACTGTCTATTTCTTGGCTGATTGAAGTTCAACCCGCAGAGACTTTAGAACTAACTTTGGAAGTTGCTGCTCCTGGCCAATGAAAAGTCCAACCCACACAACTACAGGGGAGCCAGGAGGAGCTTGACTCCTCTTAATAAGACATGAGCTCCCCTGAAAACGTGATTTGTAAAATTTTGGGGGTTCTCTAAAATATTGACAATATGCTATTTTTGCCACATATTTCTAGTTTTCTGTATCTTTATTATCATGGATCAGATTTCATTACAGACAGCGGGGCTAGCTGTTTTCCCATTTCCAGGCAACGATAACCAGCTCTGGCTGTGGTCTTACATTTTACATTAAGACATGAGAGTGGCATCAGTCTTCTAATGTAACTCTCTGGCAAAAAACAAGTAGGCTTATTTCCGAAAACAACAAAGACTTTCTATGTCGGAGCTTGTGGCTGAAGACGAACTTACCTTTTAACTAACACACAAATATGAGCTTGTTTGATGATAGTTGGCCCCTCGTTAACATCTTTAAATCTTAACAGTGCACTCTGTGTATTGTTCAGAGTATTGAGAAGGGCATCGGATATTATTTTCTGCAAGGATAACACAAGCCATTTATTACAAAGGAGATCTATAAATATTCCTGTGATAATCACTGATCAGCACATGTAATATTTTAATCATCCAAGCTTCCATAGAGAAGTAAATCTCAACTGCAAGGTGAAATACTCACATTGGAAGAATAGTCCAGGATATTGCTTGCTCCTTCCACAATGGTGCTGGCTGCAGAGTGTATTTCTTCACTATTGCTAACTTCCATGTGGATGAGAGATGAGCTGAGGTTTTCAAACAATAATGAAGCCTCTTCCTGGAGGTGGGAATAAACTCTCACATGTTAAGTCATATTTGTTTTGTTATGACAGACATTATAACACAGACACATATCCCTCCTTTAATACCCTGCCTCAAGTACACATATAAATTATAAGCTTATGAGCTAAGGCATCCTTGTCCTCCCAGTGCTTATTCATTAACATAAAGCAGTGAACCTTGATGAAAATAATTTTACACAATGATTCCTCCTTCCTATGATGTAATTTCTGATCAGTGTAAGGTTCACTTTATAGTACCTGAGCAGAAGAGCTGAGTTCAGTGCCTTTGTGGAAAACATCAGTAAGTCCTCTGGTTATCCCCTGAACTTCTTCTGGAGTGTTGGTGGGACCTTCTTCTACTGTCTCAATCATTTCATCCAGCATCTGCTCACGAAGCTTCAACAGAGACAAGCATTCATGATTTCATTCATGATTATTCAGTTTAGTATTTGGTAGAATATCTTACCAAATCTTAACTGATATTTTTTTCCAATGTCAAGAAAGCCACCCTGTCTCTCTGTGGCTTGGACTTAACTTGAATCTTGAACTAGGGTGTCTCTGACACCGAAACTTTACAATTAGGGTTGGGCAAGTAATTGAAAATGTAAACCATTACTAATTTCTAATTAATTTCACTAATTTCATTAGCCTACTTCATTAATTACTCAATGGAAAAAGTAATTACATGACTTATTATGGTACTGCATTACTTGGTTCATCCCTCGTCCCTCCCACCAACTGAAAACCTGCCATAACAGCAAACATGTTGTTCTAACATGTGAATAAGCAGATGTTAAATAAGCGCTCAGCCTTCAGTTTTGGTGGCATTCACTGACTGCCGAAAGCTAGCTTAGCAGTCCTGACTGGATACAGCTCTCCAGTGTTGTCTAATGGCTAATATTAGCAAACTAGCTAAGAACAGACAACAAAATAAACCATTTTGAAGTTACTTTGAAGGCATAATTATTCTCTTCCGGTCTAAGACTAACCGTCTACCCACACTTCTTCATAACAACCCTCTATCTAGATTCTGGTACAGCAAACAATCCAAAATCCCTGAATGTTAAAACATTAAAAGGCTATTAGAGGCTTCTCTGACCACACCCAAGATCAGAGCTAGGTGTGGTTGTTGTGCTTGTGATGACACCAAACTTTTTTTCATGATCTTAAGTGTTCATTTTCTTCATGTATTTGACAGTTTGGCCCAGCACAACACCTTGGATCTTGGATCTATACCCCCGGGTCCCTGTGCCACCTACTTGAGAAGATGTACAGACATTTAGTCTTATAAGTTTACGTTAGTGCGTGTATACCTTCTGCCTATCAGCTTTTGTCGATTCATCAGATTGACCATTTAGTTTATTGGACACTGCACTAAAGATCTGTCCCAGGACTTCTCCTGACAGCAGATCCCGTTTCTTCAGCTGATCCACAGCATTGTCCACTGCCGCCTTAAGAACATCTACTGAAGATTCTGAATCCAGCACCTGAGGAGAAAAAGCCTTTTTTATTACAGCAGCGTAAAGGAATATTAGATTAGCATTTCCATAGGTCTTATTTTGTCATTAATTCCCATCATGCTTTTGACAAACCTGTGCAGTTATAGTAGTGCTAGCTACAAAGCTGCCTTTTTTTGCAGTTGCTGTGATAATGAGGTTGTTGTTGGCATTGCTGTCTCCAAGAGGAAGGAAGACAGCATTCACTTCATTGTTCTTACTGCAAAGCAGATGCCTACCTGACAATTTTCAAACAAGAAAATATGTTATATTAATATATTTATGGGAGAGCACTCTAAGAGTTATTATGTGATTAGCTTTTTGAAGTTAAAGATAAACAATTTCCCTTATCCTGGATATGTTTGCCAACTTGGATTACTTACCCTCATGAGTCTTAAAACAATACTGGCAGTTAGAGCAAGTAACTTCAGTGTTGCAAGTTATTTTGAAAATATCGAGGATTGTTCCACTCTGTGGTGATATGGTACACTGAAGGCCATCATCATTGTTGGTGGTTGCTGGTGAGGATGTTTCACTGGTGGTCGTGGAGGTAGTGGTAGCAGTAGTAGTGCCAGATGAAGTGGTGGTTGTAGTAGTGCCAGATGTAGCGGTGTTAGTAGTGGTAGTTCCAGATGGAGCGGTGTTAGTAGTGGTAGTTCCAGATGGAGCGGTGGTAGTGGTAGTTCCAGATGGAGCGGTGTTAGTAGTAGTCCCAGATGGAGTGGTGGTAGTGGTAGTGCCAGATGAAGCGGTGTTGGTAGTAGTGCCAGATGATGTAGTGGCAGAACCAGTAGGGTTTTTGGTGGTGGGTGCTGATGATGATGTCTTTATGCGGTATGTTTTGTAGTAAGGTATGACAGACACCTCTTTGGTATAAAAAGAAAATAACAATGTGTAATGTGTTATTGTTATTTTCAAGTAATAAAGGGCTATAAAAACCCATTTGTTAATCTTGATTAAATAGTCAGAAATGTGAAATACAAACATTTTAAATCATTTCTATAAACTGAAATAGTTCTGCTGATTCTGTAGTGGTGTAGTTTCTTTGCATCAATTAATTTCACCATTAACCCTAACTCTACACAAATCTGGAATCAAAAATCTATCACAGAGAAAGGCAAGTTAATTCACAGAGCATCTTTATTTTTACTGACTGATATATACGCACCAAATATTACCACCACAGTGACATCCTCATGGTTAGACTTGGCTGTTGCAAGTCTGCTATGACTCACAGTTAATTGAGTTCCACCATCCTTTTGCTTTATAAGTGGCTTTGTCTCTGCATCTTCGTAGCAGCTCCTTGTCTCCTCCTGTAAAAAATGAACAAATCACATTAATTAAGACAATGGTGAATTATTTCTAAAGCATTTCACAGTATCTGATCCTTCAGTTCTAGCTCCCAAACAGTTCAAAATGTATTTATCAGACTTACTGGCCACTCATCTTTGTCTTTTTGGGCCTCAATGTACCACACAACTGTTGGACACAGTGGTGCAGTACAGTCCATTTCTATTTTTGCATCTGTGTTGTCCGTTACTGGGTCACAGCCCGCAGTACAACTGAGACTACGACAAATACATAAATAATTAGATTAACACACTCATCTCAAAAAACCTGTCTAGTAAAACCATATAAATACAACTTATTTATACTGTACTCTGTGTGTTTGCTGGATCTGGTTGTTAACAATGACAGAAAAAAATCTACATTTTTAGAAAATATTTTTTGTTGAGATATGAGCTCCTTTACAAACTCTGAAGTAGTTGTGTTATAAATAATTCAAATACTCCATCTCTATTATTTTCTGTTGTACAACAAATTGTAGTTACACCTGAAATACATAATATACAGAATTGGTCTCGAGTAAAGATAAGAATGTTTGGTTCAGTGATCAGAGCAGATCAGTTTCAAAAACATCAATTACCTTAAATGATTTGTGTCAGTCAGAGGGGTACGGGTTATGCATATGGATTCACTTTTACTTTTATCTTCTTTACTGTTATCTTCTTTACTTTTATCTTCTTTACTGTTATCTTCTTTACTTTTATCTTCTTTCTTTATCACTTCAAAATGATACTTATTAAATTCAAATGGATCCGGTAGGCAGTTTCCTGTAATGGTATGGATCAGTGTCTCGAAATTTCCTGCACATTTACAGGGATTCTCTGTGAAACAACAAGGAAAGTCATACTACTGAAATGACAATTGACATGCTGTTACAAAACATTTAAGACTAATGTTCAGTTTCTAAAACATTTTGATAGTTTGGTAGTTGGCCAACAACAACAGTCTCTTTAGCAATATTGTAAATAAGCATTCCCAACATAAAATTTCTACCTATATACACACTATAATGAATTGGGGTATTTTGGGAAGATGAATGAGTTACTGTAGGAGCAGAGTGTTACTTCCATGACTACCTACAAAAACAGTATAAAAAGTAAAACGCTTACTGCATGACCACTGGTATCGATTTTTCTCTAGATTGGGTGATTTATTATATAAAAGCGTGATTGTTTGACTTATGTCAGTTACTGAAGCTGAAGGTGTTGCATCAAGCTCCAGTGAAGATCTGACAACTCTAACATGTTTCTTCCTCTGAAAATGAAAAAGAACAGAAGAATTTATCAACAGTGCTGGAAAGCTGACTTTAAAACTGGAGTTTACACATGAATGACATTCAAGCCCCTTTTGTTCACACAATATTGATTAAGCCTATCTCTGCCAGTTGAATCTCTTTGCATTTCACAGTGTAGGGAGTCCCCCTTGGTGCGTTTTACATCAACCAACAGTGCCAGTGATTTAAACCAAAAAGGGCCCAAATTTATCCTTGGAAGAGGCTCAGTCCATTCCAAGGGTGATCAATTTCCAACCTCTGGAAATGGGCAAAAATTCTAAATTTAATAGTTCACTTGTTCTGAAGAATCTGATTATTCTCTAAAATCCTGTTTTTCCTCAGTGATCCCACCATCAAACCGGGCAACTCCCAGGCTGGCCATTCCATTGGAGTTGTCTGAGAATCACTAAGCTTGACGCGTTTAGAAATATATACAAATATATTTGTTTGCTTCCTTTCATATTGAGCACTGACAGAATACAGGGTAATTACTCTCATTGCCAGAGGGGGAGACAAAAGTTGCACAGTTCAGCTTTTAAACAAAATTAGGAGAGCTGGAGGGCTTAAGTTCTCGTGAATATAAAATACCACTACTGTTTAATGCAAAAAGAAAACATTTTACCGGTTTAATGTCTAAATCTGTGCCACAGGAAGCAGACATATCCACATCCACTTCCAAAGAGGAGAAGACATTCCATGCTCTGAGTTTCACTTGTACAGATCCTGCAGCAAAACATTTAAAACCAGCTCATATCAATAAATTCAGCACATATACACATCTGAAACATAAAGAAAATAATAATAATGGTCTTTCTTTCAGATTTTTGTAGGTTATGCATTTTCAGAATTCAGCGAATTACAGTTTTGCCTCATATGTAGCCCCTGTTTAATATGTCTTCCATACCTTGAATCTGGTGTCCAATCCGAAATATTTCCTTCCTTGTATTCATTTTCCTGGTCTCAGAGAATGAGCTGTTGTCTCCAGTCAGAGAGAAGAGGAGCAGCACAGGCGCTCCCCGTTCGAGGGAAACACCAACAGTAATATATGGAGAGTCCTCATCCCTCTCTGTCAACACAGAAGCCTGAAGCCCGGCTACTTTCTCTAACACACACATCTGCCGTATATGAAGAATTACAAAACAGAGAAACACATCAATGTCCATGTCTGTAAAAGCATCACAGCAGATGATAATACACTGACAGATTTGTTAATTAAGTATAAAGGCATGTCTACACAGGAGGCATTTCAGACATTTTCAGCCATGCATCTAACACGCGTCTACACAGGCTACATAACACAACAACTACTACTAATCCTTCCTTAGTAAAGCAAAGCTGCCAAAATGTGGGTGACCTACTCAATAATGAACCTGAACACATTCCTATGGAGACAGACATGAAGTACTGCATCTGTCAGAGACACAGCAATCGGCCAACATAGGAAGAGCAAAAGACTGCTAGCTAGTACATGTAGGGGATAATGAAGAAAACTTAGGGTTCCCTTAATGTTCTTATCTTCTTATCTTTAGTATTCATGTGGAAAAAATCTTCAAAGCAGTTTAATTTGTTCCAAGATACCGACACTGACAACAAAATGAGGCAAAGGCTTAAATAAAGAGGGAGAGCAATCTCTCTTTATTGTTCAAGTCATGTTTTGACTGTGAAACTGAATTTGTGTTTCTATTTCTATACACCGCCTCCAATTCAGCAATTCTAACTTTGAATAAACTTAAATCGATTATAGAGTTCCAGTGTTTAAAAATAAACACGATTAGCCAAAGATTTGCCTAGAGATGAATAATGAAAGGTAACATCACAGGATGCTGATTTGGATGAAATTCAGAGCGGTGATGTATCCACTGTGGTCTGGTGTTTACTGATATGCCACTCATTAGGTGATGAGATTCTATAATTAAAGGTTAAATTTAATTTCAGGTTTAGTGAGGCTTTTACTCCTCAATCATCTGCTTAATTAAATAATCAAAATGTTAACTTTAAATCTTACATTTCAAACGCCACCTTCACAATCATTACAAAGACATGATCTGTTGATGCATCATGTTAGTGCTTTATTGATAGAATAGGACATGTTTACTTGATAAATACTGAATTACCTGCAGGTCTGCAGACACTGCAGGGAACGTGACCATGTTGGATGCATAAAGGGTCAGCTGGTGGCAGCCAGGCCCAAGCTGCTTCACCATTTCTGGGGTCACTGTGATGTTCTGGGGAACATTTCCCCTGACAACGGAGGAACCCAACAACAGCATTTCATCACTCTGGATTCTGTAGGTCACATTTGTACCTGCAGAAAGAAAAGAAAAATGTGAACAATTTATTTAAGAAATGACCAATTCAAACAATACATTTGAGAAAAGAAAATGAGTAAAATAGAAACACCAAAACCTGATACTTTCAAGCAGTGATATCACATTTGACAGGATGAATTATGGTATATTATATTATGGCACCTACCTGCTTTTACTTCCATCTGAATTTGAAATTGCTCTCCATAAAGGGATTTGCAGTTGGTTGCTTGAAAATACAGGTTCCCAGTATAGCATGTGATGACACCAAACTCTATGATGGGCTCTTGAATGGCTATTATTTTCTGAGTTGTAATATGTATGCCACTGCCTGTGCATTCAACTGCCACAACAAATGTACCTGGGTAAGTATATTTGTGGACCACAATGCTCTCCAACCTAAAAACAATCCATATATAAAATCAGTTAGCAGAAAGTATGTTCCTTTCTGGTGAAAAATAAGTCATTTAGGTTGCATACATCACACACAAACCCCTCCTTAAATGTCAAATCTTTACTTTTCTTAGTGTACAGATGAAATGGTGAAATAGCACACCCTTCTTGTAATCCACATTTAGCTCCATTCTGTCCTCCAACCTATATAGGTTGTTTATATGGCTCTTTCATTAGCACTTTTAAGGGCCCATCACAGGTGCTCACCCTCTCTGCAATGACATACATCAATATGTGGAAGCAAATAGCACTCTGAATTCCATTTTACCTGGACTTTAAAATGTGTCTCGAGCCAAATCATCAAATCATCAGGGTTATTTTCTCAAACTTGAAAAAACTCCTCTGGAGTCACAAAATACATTTTACAGCAGTCTTCACGGGCCGAGTCATGCTCCTCATGAACAATAAACAGACCTTCATAAGAACATTTCAATTTATGAAATCATTTTTAATCTTATTTTAAACCCACATAGTCAGCCATAGTCAGTATATAATCAGAATCAGAATCAGAATCAGAAATACTTTAATAATCCCAGGGGGAAATTAAAAGTTACCACTCACCCCTCTGGTCTGTGCAGATAAGTGACATGGTCATCTCCAGTACTTAGCTTGCAGCTTAGATTTCCCTGGGGCAAGTTTAAGAGCCACTTCACGCTGATAGTGACGTCATCAAAAACAGCAGCCACAGTGCTCAGTGACAGCGTGAGTCCTTGTGGGGAGAAAATGACCAGAAATGAAGCAAAGTGCCTGTAACTAACTGGGCTTCCATAAAAAGCACATATACTACAGGGATATTTAATACAGCAGCAACAACATCAGAGACCATCAGTGTGATCTGTTTTTTTCCCCTCAGTCTCATTTTGTGCTTTTTCATGAGTTTGCATGAGTAACTGCTTTGCTGATTTTCAAATAGTAAATTGATTGATGTTCTTAAACAAATCATGATCCGAGGTAGTGTAGTTAAAATTGTGCAGTGTAGTAAATAATAAATACATAATACTTAAGATGTTCACTGTGTCAGAGAAGGCAATTATAGTCATATACATTTTTGCTGTCACTTGACCGAGAGATATGACAAACCTACATGTTGGTCCCCAACAAATCATTACTTGTTATCTTTCATGATATGTGTGTGATGTTGTCAGGAAAGAGAGAGAGACCAAATGATGTTTATGAAACTGGCTGCCTTGTGTTTGGAAAAGCCTAAAAAAGTTCCACAGTTCCACCCAGCAGCACCAACAACATCATTCCTCTTTGCTTTGCCATGTTTACAGTTGTGCAGGGAAGAGCGGTCTGTGCTCCTATTGGTCAACGGCCCAGAACACCTCATGGTATTTGCCCATGAGGCTGCACGGAATAAAACAATCAATTGTCAAGCCCATCAACCATTTTTCGGGCTGATATTGTGTAGTCTGAACCCAACATAAGTAGCACCAAAATGACACTCATGTCAAGTTGAGTAAGTTTTTGAAAGGAGAACAAAGCAAGTGAATTATTCAGGAGGGTATAATTGTGTATATTGGTGTTTTTTGTCCTGTCTGAGATGATTTAGTGACATCTAGCCGTGAAGTTGCAGACTGCAACAAACTTAATACAGCTGCCTTTTCCTGGTGTGTGGGAAAAACTACTATTAAAGTGTCCCAGTAAGCTGTGACGGCTTTACAGTGAGCCAGCATGCACAATACCAGGACCCTGAAACTGAAGCAGCTAAATGTAATTTGGCCAACATTAAATGTATTATTTACACCTGTGATTTATCAGCTGATACATGTCAATATGTTCAGTGAAAATGGCCTATTGGGGGAAAGCCTAAGCTTTACGTCTTAGAGAAGACAAGGTAGCTGCCTTCCATTGCTGACGGCATAGGCAGCACATGACATCTACGGCGCATGACTGCTGCATCTGGTACGCGTGTGGTGTATACACAGCCCTATGTTTCCACATACACTTTTTCTTGTATAATGTACATGAAAAATCTAAAAAAAATTAATCATGTCATTTAATTTCCAGTGCCTTATACATGTAGTTAAAACACAAATGGGTTAAGGAATTAAAAATAAAAATAAAACAACTCTTTACTTGGCCTGACTCTCTTTAAAAGGGGGTTTCACATGGGGGTGGGTTTCTGTTCTCCAGGTCTCTATCAAATTTCCATCACAATCTGAATCTTAATATAACCAGAAAGCGGTCATGTGTGTTTGTTTTTCCAAGAGAGCAAGAGAGAGAGGGAGGGAGAGAGATCACTCGAGAGGGCGCAGAGGATCCTTCAACCGGTTGACATCCGGAAATTCTTTCACAGTTGTGTTAAATAAAAGGTGAATACAGTTTAAACTGGACTGAAATATGTGGATATGACTACCAACAGATCCTTTTTACTGCCCTCGTTTGCTGGGAGAAAAGAAGGCGAGACCTTGACTCTCTAATGAAGTGTCACTGCAGCTGCAGCTGAGACACGTGCAACTCTCATGGGCAGTGTGACCACTCTAATCTGTTAACATGGCTGTTAAGACAGATGCCGGCGATGGGAACCACAGGTCAGTAAAAGGCTAGAGTTGCTAGACTGCTGTCAGTCGAATAAACAAAACATATTCTTATTTAGCCTTAATGTATTTTAAAGTCAACCAAGACATACATTCGAAGTGAAATTAGTTATTGAGACCATCATTTTATTTTTCCTTTGTGTTTTCAGTAATCTTTTGCAGCTTTTGACCATGGAAATAAGTACAGAATGGGATGATAAAGATTCAGACCTGCATGTCCTCTAGTGGATGTAGAAAGTGTTATGAATTAATAATTGAGCTGGGATTATAATTACTGTATGAATTATAAATATGTCTACCATCTTGGCAGTGGTAGTCCAAAGACAGGTAGCTCCCCAGTTGAGGACAGGGTTCACCAAAGGAGTCCACAATCTCAGCAATCTGGCAGACCTGACAGCCGTGGCACTGAGCTGGGAAACACAGAGAACATAATTAGCTATTAGGAAATATAATGACATGATAGAAAGTTTTACAAATTGCTACCTCACATTTAGCAGTTCTATTGTTCAAGTGAGAAAGATTTGTGCTTTAACAACATTATGTTACTCAATTACTAATCCTACAAATAACAACTCATAAAGCACAGAGCAAAGCACTTCAGACTCACCCACACAAACCCTCTAACAGGCCCTGAACAGCTCGTGTTCAGGTTCTGGCTCAAGGACGCTTTGATGTGCAAACAGGATGAGCCTGTGATGAACCTGTGACTACTGGAAGACCTTCTCAAACACCTG
>NW_023340095.1:6550821-6554768 GCF_004916995.1 Morone saxatilis | reverse complement strand
TAAATGCACGAGTAAATATTTGCTCTGAAATGGATGAATATGATTGATGTATCGTTAAGCCTATTAAGCTTTTAGGCTATTATTGTGTGTGGTTTTTCTTTCATTAATGTCCTGATGTGCAATCCTTTATTGCAAATAATGGTCTGTACTAAGACAATATGTGCTTTGTGATGTCTGGCGATCACTTCCTTCAGAAGTGGATTGAGTTTCATCACAGTTTTCATCCATGCAGAACCTTTTCATGAGGCATGGATGAAAAGTGTTTGTTTTCCTATTCAGATGTTTTCTTTTTTGAGTTCATCAGATTAAATTACAAGAACTATCATGAATCTGAGAGTCATTATTTTGTCGATCAACATCACAAACATTACTTATTGTAAGATTGACAGCTAAATAATAGTGTAAATAATAATTCATGTTTTTATTGCACACAAAAAAAATCTGACCATGTTTTACCTGTTAATGATTCTACAACATCCACCCACCCGCACTGATGTGGTGTGGTTGCTGTTGGTGGGGAGAGCGTGGATCGACAGTAATAAATGTTCTTACGACCGTAGAAGCCGCCATCTATCATTAAAACTTGACCAGAACCACACTGCAGAGTGGTGTTACGACCTGCACACACAATGGATCTCCCAGACTCTGTGAAGAATAAAAAAGCAATACAAAGTGGTAATTCATCATAGAATGATTCAGAATGCTGTTTTCCCCAAAGTTTGAGTCAGAATACATACCAAACTGACAGATAAAAGACAGTTTTTTGTTGCAGTCTCTTGTGGCGTCCCATTGGAAGCCAGAGTCTCTCAGAATGTGTCCACAAGCTGCTCCTGGCTGTGGTCTGCTCACCCAGCTTGAATAGGTGATATGTGAACCGTCCAGCCAAGAAAGAGGACCTGAGGAGCGAACCAACCACTGCTGAACATACTTTATATATGTACAAAAACATGTTCATATATACATGTATACTTGATGATTTACATCTGTAGATACAATTTTGACATTATTGAGAGAATATTCCATATATTGGATAAGTGGGTAATTTTTGTGCCATGCGATACCTCATGCAGGGTGTGAACACCTTTGTTACAAATAAGAGACAAAAAGAAAAAAACCTGGTGGGTACAAATGATATTACAATCTTGGAATGCACATTTGTCACTGCTTGCAAAAATATTTGCAGTGTGAAATAATTTCTCACTCCACTGAGGGAAAGAAAAGGCTTCAGCAGTTAAAAGGCTGTAATTATTGATCAGAGGAAAGTGAGAATGATATCTCAATTGGAACTTCTATTTTTTTTCTTGAGACATAGACCAAATGATGATAAGAATAAATTGGCCACAACTGCACCAAATCTAACACAATTCACTGTTGTTGTTAATAACCAGTGTTTAGCTGTTTTCTTCAATGGTGCACTAAATTACAGCATTTGACAGATTGAATCAAATGTGCAAGGGACTTTTTTTTGTATAAAATACAAAAAGAAAGTGTTTTTTCAAGTACGTCCCAGAGCTAGAAGGAGGTGAGAGCAATACCATTGTGCTGTAAAAGTGTATCCTTGGCAGTATGTTCATTTTGCAACTTGTTAAATGAGATTTATTTTATTACACGCTAGTCTCTGTATGCTCATGAGCATCATCATGTAAATCAGCATAAGAGGAAACTTTCACAGTTTATCATTTAATGCAGCAGTTGTCTGTCTTCTACATTTAGGCCCTCTTACCTTCAACAGTTGGAGAATATTGCATGTTTGAAGAGGTAGACGGTGCTGCTCCCAGCCACACATCCTTCTTCGGGTCCAGGTGTCTTTGAAGGAAATATTGAGTTTCTTCGTCTGGGATGAATGCAAGGTGTCCACCACGCTGCTCACACCAAGCCTGAGCACTGAAGAAAGTATGCTGGAGACCCACAAACTCATAGCAGGAACCTCCAAAGTCCTTCTGGTATTCTGGACAGGAAACAGTAACCTTTGCCTCATCTTCAGCGCAAGACAGACAGCTGAGTGTCATCAGGATCAGCAGGTGCATAACTATCCGGCACATCCTTTCTGTTTTCACCTAAAACTTAAAACATCACTCTTTTCAACTTCTTGGTACTATTAGTGCAGTGGAAAAAGTAATACTCTTTTGATTAATGTTCTCATACACATACCTTGCTGACATCCTCTCCCCTTTTAAATGCACGTCACTCACACACCTTGTTCTGGTTTCAGTGGAACATTGTTTACGTAACAGCCAGGCTCTCTCAATAACCACTGAATGCATTACCTTTGTATACAGACTGAGCTGCAACAAAGGAAATCCAGGAGAGTGGCATCAACCAGATGGTAAGGTAGCTTGAGGTTAGGGTTTACCAATATTTTCCACCATTTAATGAAAAGGATTTATATATGGACTAATTGAACCATTTTCTGTTGGGAAAAACTTTTGCAGCATGTTACAGCAATAAGGAAAAAACGAAGGCCACTCTTCTTTAAGATAAGAAGATAAGAACTAACTCACCCTTTATTTATTTTTATTAAAGTTGCATGTTATCTAACCACACATACAAAGTGCATTCCAAATACAGATAGAACACAATAAATTAACTGAAACATTCTCAGTAAAGTTGAAACAAAAATACAATGCAGATAGGAGCAACATCAATGTTTTTTCAATAATGAATCATGACGACTTGTATGTGGAAGGGGTCGTTCTGAACGCACAAATAATTATTACACAACAATGCAGTTCTCTTCAGCTCTACGTAGCATTTCAACATTCAGCTCCTTGTTTTGGTTTCCCCACCCACTTGAATGTTTTCATTAGTGTCCTTTTCAGTGGCAGCATGCATTTGTTAGAAAATTTGCAGAAACACTTTACGCTACTTGGGCATCACCAAATAACAGACAGACAGTTAGCAACTAGCTGGTGAGCATAGTGAATCATTTAGCAGCTAAATAATTAGATCTCAGGAGTTGGTGGAGCTGAAATGAGTGTGAATATTGGACTTACATTCATCAGGTCGCCAGAAACAGCTATCAACTGAAAAGGTGTTACAGCTGTTTTTCACTGTTTCAGAGTTCTCCCTGAAGAAGCAGTTGTAATTAACAATTAATTTTTCGACAGGATAACCCAAAAAATAACCAATAAACCAAATAAAAACTCATGTACTATTTGCAATGTTGTTGAAAATTACACCTTTCTGAAACATAATTATTATTTTCATGCTAATTTGTGAGGTTAAATTAATTTGCTTAAAACGTGAAAGAACAAAACAAGATCAGTGTTTTATAGCATACAAGCACCAGTATGACAAAACATAGTCAGCCTCTCTCTCCAACACTGATGTCCAGAGATAATAATTCTAAGATAATGCAGCTTTTCCTTTGCAAGAATTTTTCTACGTCTGCACTGTAACATTGCACTCAGTCAGTGTAGCTGATGTCACACACACATACACCACACCACTCAGTATCAACTTGCACCCTAATACACAACTGCATTACAGGAAACAGTGCAAGCAGATGCCTAAGGCATCCTGTAATACAGTCTTGAGGGGTTTACTTGTGTGCTGTATAAGACAAGATAAAAGAGGAACATGTTGTCTAAAGCATTTACTGTGGTTTCTCCAGTGTAAAACTAGTTTGGATCAATTTGTGCACTCAAAGCTGTGATGTACCAGTTTGATTGTACCATTGATCGCACAGCAGGTCTGAATTCAACCAAATTGCAAAGAATGCCGTGCTGCTGTATGCAATCTCCAGCCATTTACAATGCTGTTGTCGCTTGTCGATCTAAGCAGTACCATAACTAACAAGAAGAGGAAGAACAATTATGAACTCTAGTTCATTCATCTGAAATAAGTGTTAAAGGTCAGTGTGTAACATTTAGGAGGATCTATTGGCAGAAATGAAATATAATATTCACAGGTATGTTTTCATTAGTGTATAATCACCTAAACATAAG
>NW_023340095.1:6548066-6550721 GCF_004916995.1 Morone saxatilis | reverse complement strand
ATCACCTAAACATAAGAATTGTTGTGTTTTAGTTACCTTAGTATTAGCTGTTTTCATCTACAGAGGGAGTGGGTCCTCTTCCAAAAAGTCTGCCATGTTTCTACAGTAGGCCAGAACAGACAGACCAGACACTGGCTGTAGATAGGGCCTTTTTTAGGGTTTTTCGCAGCCCCCTTAGTTTTTCCTACACGCTTGGAAGGGAAGGGTGAGGCAACTTGTTTGCAATGTGGAAATTCCCTGCTGGATACCACTAAAACCTACACACTAGTCCTTTAAGAGTCATAATGTGTATTATATGCAGTGAGATTATAGGTCTAAACCTATTACATAAGATGCATTAATGAGTTACTGTTTGACTTCACTAAAACATAATTCACCAGGACATTACTGCTACTAGTAAGGAACTCAGTATCATACATGCCTCTCCATTCAGTCATGATCTTTGCTAAACTGAACTTTTCAAGGGACTCTGCACTTATGTGCAAACCCGTTGGCTTTAACATTTGTTTTTGTTATTTTTGCATCCTCATGAAGCTGTTTTATGTCCATCCATGCAGCTTGCGTGACATCCTCAGTCTCTTTCTCAGTCTATCACTCCATCTGAATCTCTCAATGTGTTGACTCTGTAGTAACAAAATCAAAGTCATTGAGCATGACTATTTATCAGTGTACTTATAATATCCTTTCAGTCCCTAATGGATTTTCATTATACTTATAAATGCATGACAGCAGAGCCACAGTCTTGTTTATGCAGATTCAGTGTGCTTTGAGATAAAATAATGCGTTTACATCATGCATGACTGCAGCAACAGCAAACACCTGCAACCACTGGTTGCTTTGTGAAAGGTTTTTTACCCTCAAAGGACAACAAGAAAGGGTGGCTTTTGTTATCAGAACATGAAAACAGGCTTCTCCATCTCTAACAGAAATAAACTCAGAAATAACCTTTGCTGCTTATGCTATTGTTGAACCCTGAGGATTTTTGCTACTATACTGTTTTCAGTACATATTATATTTAATGTAAAAACCATTAAAGTTTAGAATAAGCATTAATGGAATAAAAATCTTGTAATCCCATTAACTTGTGCCATTTAACAAGTTAAATTTTTCATAATTGTTTTAGCAGAGTGGGCAACATCCTCCAGGCGCAGAGAGGAGCAGTGGTATCTAAAGCTCGAGTTAAAACATGACATGTTGACATTTAATTACAGAAACATCTTCCAAAAGGACAATAAAAGAACAAGCGACACACTAGTGCGATAAATTACTTTTACCATGTTCTTGACTTCAGTGAACTTTTAAAATAATTGACAACTTTGTCAATGGTCAGCCATGCCAACACTATACCTGCCCCTGCTGTTGCCCTGTTACTGATGGGTCTATGCCTGACAATAGGCTAACTAGATATTTGGAGCCCGCATCAGATACAAGTGATAGTAATACAGACTTGAAACATGTGTATTTACAGATGGGTGCGAGTATTTTTGAACATGGAGCTGGCCAGCGGGAAATGCAACTGAAACATGTGATAAGGCAGTTCCAACCAGTTTCCTATAAGGCTGAGGAGTGACGTCAGGTGAGGTCATTAATCAACCCTCACAACAATGTACCCCAATGTAACATCATAGTGTTCCATGTTTTCAATAAAATAAGGTACTCTAAGGTAGTAAAGTGTTTCCATTACTGTGTGAATGCAGAAGAATACAGACTGGATCTTTTATTTTCCATTTTATATGATATTATGTGATTTGATATACAGATCTGGATTCAGATCCATAAACCATTGGATCTTTCTGCATCAGGTACTTATTTGATCAGTAAGAGAAACAAGTTGTCATCTTTAAACTATGGGCCAATCTATGAGGTAATGTACATTTTCACATAAAGTGACCACATGCCAAACAAGAATCTTTTTCATGTGCTTCTACACCATTGCCATCAACATTTGCTACAAACATTAAATACTGGCCTCTAGTGGACTCCGGGTAAAGTGCATGAAGACCTTCCATATGTGGCGAGGAGTGAAATCTATTAGTAAATAAGGGGGGAACTAAAGATAACTAAAAGGAGGAACTAACTTAAGGACCGACAACACCACCTTTGGACTTGCACCCCAGGATATAAAAACCAAATTATTTTAAAGGGCACAGGTTTGAAACTGATGAGGCGGAGACAGTAGGTAAAATAGAAGAAATGTTTATTACAAAAATGAAAGAAAACTATAAAACAGTGCTAAAACTAATGAAATACATGATAAACGCAAATCAGTGGGCTGGGGCCTCAGTGGGGGCAGACTACTGGTAAAATACCCCATCTCACTAGTCTGGGGGGAAACAATACAAACAGTACAACAAAACATGCACTAAAAGAGCCCCAGTGCCTACTTGGAACAGGAGTGAGGTTCCACCACGGTGCTAGCCGCCCACCTGAGGACACCCAGGCCGCACCAAAAAGCAAGTTAACAAAAGAAAAGGCACTCCTGAAACAAAGAGAATCAAAAGTTAACCAAAACCAACAACCCCATTGATAATTAAACAATCTCAAAACATACACTCAAGCAAAATAGAAATATATTTAAAGAACACAAACTTAATAAATAAACTAAAGAAAAGAAAAGGCAACCCTAACAAAAACAAAGCAAAACAGAACAGCAGC
>NW_023340095.1:6537841-6547978 GCF_004916995.1 Morone saxatilis | reverse complement strand
GCAGGCAACCACCACCAGGGACCACCAAAAGCCTAACCTGAGCCAGCTGAGGCCTTTTATACTGCACCTAGGCAGGGGGAGGAGCTAGGGGAGGAGTTTTGCTGACTACCTCACTGTGGTTCCCTACACATACAGAGAAACAATAACAACTGAAGGAACAGATAACTATTTGCCCTGGGGTGCATTTTTGTTTTTCTAACCCTAACCCATGGCATTGCAAGTTCACCTTTCAGTTCGACTTATTTGAAAGACAATGTTACACTCAGATATGTAGACAGTACGTGACAGAGGGAAAGAGACAAATAAATGTTTTAAAATCTTTGTTACAATTTAATCTCTGATTAGATTTGCATAGTGGCATGTGAGTGAATTCTAAAAAAATTGCTTTGGTATTCAGTAAATATATGAGTTGCACTATTTGACTATTTTCACAGTTCAAAAAGCATTTTAGCAATATGCTGAAATTGCTTTCTCAGGTTAGAACTGACACCTGCTGTGTTAAGGACTCAACCATAGTACATGGGACACATGCTCCAGGAGCTACCACACCCAAATAATCAAACTTCAATCAAACAGTGTACAGTAGAGGATAAGTCATATTAATTGAATGTAAATCAAAAACAGTAGCTCCTTGTGCAACAACTGTGGCAGAGAGAATGAACCATGTACCCAGCTGATCAAGGCCATAAACACAGGATTGTAGATAACATACTCTTTATTTTACATAGACAAAAAAAAAGCAAAGCAAAGTGAACAACACTGAAGACATGTAAAACTAGCTGGTCTCCCTTTTTAAGACTGTAACCTACTACTCACATAAGATGCAGTTATGTAGACAAACAGGACAGCTAACAAGACATACAAGAAAGGTTGTATGCATGAGAGTGCTACTTCATGAGGTGTAGTGTGTGCAGACTATTTGCATATGAGAGATCCTACCGGAGCACAGTATAGGCAGCAGTTTTATTCTGAAGATAAAATAACCACGCTTAGTTCTTTCATTTCGTTGCAGTGGAAGGATTATCCAACACTTTAAAGGTAAGTGTCTGACTTCTTTGTTGTTACTGTGAACAATATTATCAGTATTATTTGATACTTGAAAAACAACATCAGTGTGTAGGTAGTGAATAAGAAAAGTGCTACAAAAAATAAAAAACAAAAGGCCAAATTAATTTATTGCAGTTTAAACTCCAATTTGTATATATAGTGTGCCTGTGTGTTATGCTAAATGAAGATTGGAGTCAGTGAAGAAAAGTTTTGTAGTGTTGTACTATTTACCATAATAGCTTTTTATGTTTTCTGATCTAAAACGAAAACATCAATCATCATCTATGGAGCTAAATTATTCCTTCTCTCACTCATGTCTCACCACTGAATGTGCACACATGTACGGAACATTGAATAAAATGTCAAATCACCTTGTTTTGTTTAAAAGTTGACCTCTGTGCCAATCATGAGGAAAATGCAAACCCTGTTGAGGATTTTGGCTGTGTTACTGGGCATCAGTGTCATCTGGAATTTGACAAATTTCATTCTGGTCTGTACCTTCATTCATTCATTCATTCATTCAGATAACCTGATCCTGAGCTAGTGAGAAGTAGTGAATAACCCTTCATGTGTAGTGTAAGGCTGAACATTGCTAATATAATGGACTCACAATGCATCATGTAAAGCATCAGTTAATTACTGTAAATGATGTCACCCCTGTTTTCCTTATTATTACTTAATGCTCTGTCTTGCCTTTAAAAACTGCTTATAGAGAAATGATGACCAGGGGAACATCAGTGTGATGTGTCATGACAAACTGAAGCAGCATGAGAAAGTGCGGATGGAAACAAACAGGTCTGAAGGTGAGAAAGAAAAGAGCGCAGAGATAATGAGGACTAAAGAAAAAAAGGGAGATAAAGGGAGGGGGCAGATAGTGCAGAAGTACAGTTTCTCACACAGCCATTCAACAGTTGTACTTATCCAAGGATGTTATAGTGCTTTTATTTAAATATGTTTGCACCACCAATGGAGCTCATTTGAATAAGCAAAAATGAAGGGAAACAAGTTGGGCTGTTTCCTGATCTGACTCCGCTACAGTGGGGGAGGACCGAAACAGAACAGCTATTTATGAGAGGGTTTATGGGAAGTAAAATGGAGGGTGAAATTAAGTGAATAAAATGCTGTGTATTTGAGGTGGTGGAAACATCATTCAGCTGTTTGTGAAAAATTATTTTTCTCAACCATGTTCTGTCCTCTCTCTTATTTGACTCCCTTTTTCACCTCTCCCTTTCTCTTCTAGACATAATAAAGAGCATTGAAAAGTTTGCGGATATTCTCCTGAACATCGTGGAACTCTCGGGCAATTGTGAGCAAACTCTGTATACACATTTTTTTCCCCTCCAGGCGAATGCATACTTAAGGTCTCAGTAAATATTATATGATTATTGTATTTAGAATACATTTTCAGTGAAGTAGCCTTACTTCTGAATAAAAAATAAATTTACTGAATATTCTAAACTTATAAAATATGGCTGATTGCTTAGACAGCTGTTTTCCAGTGCAATCCTCTTGAAATTATGTTCAAAGCAGAGGAATAATTTGTCAAATTAACACTCCAAAATCTCTCTCTCAGTCTCTCGCCCACCTCCTTTGAATGACTACAAAGAAGAATTAAGGGCACTCCAAATTAAAATCGAGGCAATGAAAGAAAACGCACAAATGAAGGATGACATGGTTAAGGAGCTGCATTCTGATAAATTCCAACTGCAGCAACAAGTGGCTCACTTGGAGGAACTCCTAAAGCTACAGGCAGAGACGAAGGAGAAGAAAGTCCAACAAGTCAAATCTGGTAAAATGACTGCTATCTGTAAACTATCTGTATTCCCAGAGTGCCCGGTTTTAACACAGAGAACCTCTACCACAAAGATGCAGTAGATGTAGTATAAAGCAATTATAGTTACAGCACATAAGTGATTAAAACTGATGTGCCAAAGATATTTGTTGATATAAAAAATGAATACTTTACTGACTAATATGGAGTCCACAATCAACAATACATTAGTCTGTCTCTCTCATTATGTTCTGATTTCTACCTACTCAATTTGCATAATTCCTAGATTGTTTGCAAAATGACACACTTCAGTCAAAACATACACACTTCGTTCAAAACATACACACATATTTGTGAAAATGCTATTAGTTTTGCATTTAACCAAACACAGTCCCCAATGATCAGACACTATTTGCGCCAGTCTCACACTGCTGTCGATAAAAATAAAAAACACATTTTAAAAAAAAACTAATTTTAGAAAAGCATGTGCTAGATTTTTGGCCCAGACATTGTTATGAAGGGATAATTTGTGTCAAAAAACAATAGTGACAAACCAACACAACATTCTTCATGCATTAGTTTGGAGAATATAGGGAGGAATGACACCAAATAGGCCTCTATAAACTTACAGCACTGCACCAACACGATGCCTGCAGACGATATTTCAAGTATTTATTTCAATAGCTACAGTATTCTGTACCATAATCAGTTACGAGTAATCAAACCAACAATGAAATCTAATGAAACAAATAATCGTGCGACAAAAAAATTACTGGCATGAAGTATCATACACTTTGACTCTGAAGGAAAAACTACTGTAACAAGCAAGAATACTTAAATATTCAATCATCTCCCCCGTCTGGCTGGATCAGGACGCATAAAAGATTTAATTCCACATCACAGGCTATGTCTCATGGCAAGGCCCGTTGGAAGAAATCGCCTCGGTGACGATCCACCCCTGCACAGAAAGGCTGCTTCGTATGATCACAGGCCGCTCACATGGCTGAATGAGGGGCCAAACGCGTCATAGGGCCCCGCAAGGTTCTATACCTTCACACCGCCATGGCTGAAAAAAAAACTCTTCTATTGGATTGCAGGGAAGGGGGATATGGGAGAAGGTATAAGACTTCAAATTCAGGGTGCATCATAGGAAACCAATTCTGGACCAGAGGCCTGCCCGATGGAATGAAACATTGTCCCTAAATGACAATTGTACCGGCATCTGTCCACTTGGTTTAATGCTGTGACAATCTCGTGCAATCTGTCAAAATGCAAGTATGTAGATTTGCATTATTGGGGTCCCCCAAGATTTGCAATGGGTGGTGGAGGACCCCTTTTTGTGTAATAGCAGCGCAAATGGATTGATGTTGCCCCCCTCGTGACCCTGGGCAATTCGGTGATGCCCTGTGCCATTACATTCCCTGCTTCTCTTTTTCGCAAGTTACACATCCGACTCATCCACATATATAGAAATTTTATGTTGAATTTCTTCACCATTCATATTGCAAGACTCTCTGAAAACACAGCAAACAAGATCAATAGGATGCTATTTCAATATCTACTGGCACAGGTATTTTTTGTGAGCAGAACCATACTGAGCAAGGCCACATGAAATACCAAACTAGAAATAACAATACATACTGTAACCTCACAACTCATTGCGCAGATTGTTTTCACTCTCTCTGAAATTTCTGGTCAAATGGGTACCGAACAGGTTTCTTTCATGTATATTGATTTTTCTTGAGGATTCGACCTAATGTTGACAGAGAGACCGTTGGAGTGTTATTGAAATATGGTCATCATTGCATGTATTCTGGGATTCTCGCGTCCTAATTCATATATGGTCAGAACCATGTTCAGCAATGGCCGGCCCCTTGTGCACGGAGTGGACATAGGGCCCCTTCCAGCCTGGTGTCCTCCGAACCTCCAATCTATGTATAAAAAAATATATAACAATACACATGCACCTACTGTCAAAAATTTCACAGTAACAATATTGATGATAAGTACAGCAAGCTTCGTTTCATGTACTGTGTGTTTAGCTTACCTGTGTTCTCGATGGAAATGTCCAATGACTAGACGCAACTATTCTGCTGAGAATTTGGCTGAACTTCTTTGTCCAGCTTTTCCATCAGTGTCGTCCATGGTTTACATGTCAAATAAGTGTTGGGCACGGATTTCTTGAGGTCAATTTGGTCCTGTCTCTCTTTGTTCAGGTTCTCATCAACACTTCAAGTCCTTTCTTCTCCTCTTCCTCTACTCTGGGCCTCTTTCTACCACCTTCTTTCCTCCTTCCTTCTACCTGGGGCCTCTTCCTCTACCTCCTTCTTCTCCTCTTCCTCTACCTGGGCCTCCTCCTCTACCTCCTTCTCCTCTTCCTCTACCTCCTTCATCTCCTCTTTGAGCTCCCCCTCTCATTCTAATTCTCCCTCCTCCTCCTCCTCCTCCTCCTCTTCCTCTTCCTCCTCTTCTTCTTCTTCTTCTTCTTCTTCTTCTTCTTCACCACACCTTACACTAATCCTAAAATCTCTGCATTGGCTACCTGTGTGCTTCAGAATCTATTTTAAGATCGTTTTATTGGTTTATAAAGCTCTTAATGGTCTTATCCTACTTATTTATCAGATTTACTTTTACACTGAACCCTCTAGACCCTCACTTGGCCTTTTTTCATGGTCCTCGTCTATGGCACAACTGTTACTTCACCATTATAAACCTGTAGTTTTTTAGACTACAGTCGGTCCAGGTACAATTAAATAACGGATTAAATCTATATATGTATATTCCACAAATCCATATAGATGTGTTTTTTCTTTGTAATACAGTATAGTAAACACTCAGGCTGAGCTTGCTCTGCAAAGTACAGTTTCAGAGGTTGATCTCCAGTCAGAATGAATCATTTGCAGCCTAGCCATTCCACCATCAAAGCTTAAAACGTTTAGCTACTCTGCTTATTAGTCACTAAACTACTTCTGAAGGTTGTCTTCATAAATGTGCCTTGAATGTTAACCAAGACTTCCAATTAATGATGACAATGATGGGTAATTGTGAAGTGAACAGGTATCTCTGCAAGAAAGATATCTTCTTCCATTTATTGTTATTGTGTTTTAATAAATAGAGCAACCCTGAACCAACAATCAACAAAAGTGCTGTTGTCTGTGTGTTTCTCAGATGATAAAATGAAAGAGGATGAAAATTGTCCACTGCCACCCATGGATGGATACCCAGACTGTCTGGAGAAATTGAAGGTAACATATTTCTTTATCATTATAATAGCAACTTCGTTAAGATTCCTAAGAATATATTATCACTGATTTAATCAATTCTATTGTTGGTAGTCAGTTTCTTTGATTCAGTAACACTTTATAATACACCTAACCAATAAAATACCTACTGGTTCCTAGTGCTACTTAAATGAAGGTACAATGGAAGAAAACAATACTGGGGAACAAGGGAGTAACAATCATTTTAGACACAAAAGAGTACTGATATTTTGTAGAACCTATGAAGTAATTATAACGTACTATGATATGCTACCAAAAAGGTAGAGAAAGGTAAATCTCTCAAAAACTATGTTATTGAAGAACAAATAAAATATATGACTTACGTTAATGAAATGACCATCAATGCTTGGTACAGCAATGTAGTTCTCAGTAAGGAGGTTCGTCTAAGACTGTCCTCTGAAATGCCCAATTGTTACTCCCTGTTTGAGTATCTACAGGAACTAGTAAATATTTTAAGAACCTGATTCATACAACAAAATTACACTTTTTAAAAAGCTGAGTTTTGTGATTTATTGAACCATGTTCAGCATTGTGTTGATCATGATTATGTTGGTTCTCCAGTGGATGAAGGACATGTGGAGGAGTAACCCATGCTACAGTGATCATGGAGTGAATGGGTCTCTGTGCTCCAACCTTATCTACCTGAGTGAGGTACCACAATGATTGCAAGATCACTTACTCACTCATATCACACCCATTAAAGACCTCATCACATACAAGAAATTACAATTACATACAAAATAAATTTTAATTTTAGCAATGTGTGTGTGCTGTTGTAACTGCCCCCTCTTTCTGCCCATGTTGTGTTAAGATAGAGCACTGGTGCCCTAAGCTTCCAGGACGAGTGATCCCTTCAACTTTGGTGCAAAAATCAGAGGTAAAGACAGAGTGCAAAGAATGCGATACACTTGTGTGTATGTGTGGTATGTATTTGGGTGTGGTGTGTAACAGGTATGTATGTAGTAACCTTTGCTGGAATGATGTTTTTGTCTGTCTATAGCAGTAGAACTCGCTTTGGATATTACCACACCCATGTTTCTCACCGGGGGGCAGTACAGCTCCACAGGGGGTGTTCAGAGAACGTCTAAAACCTGCCAATTTACCATGCGACAAGTTGAGGGTCTCTGTGAGCTTTTGATAGAGCAGCTATACTGTATCATCTTCACCAACATGGCGTTGTGTCAACTCAGGCAAATGGATGCTGTCTTTCTTGTTATTCCCCAGGGAGGAAATTATGAGTTTGTTCCTCTTGAAAGCATTCATTTCCCACAAGGATACACCATATTATAGCCTAGGTTACAAATTTACAAATTTACCAAGAGGGATATTCCACTGTTGGACTTCCTGTGAAACCAACTGCATTTGTCTAACACTCATTTAATGGCATTTTTTTATTGATATGACACAGAATTATAATCAACATTATTATTTAGGGAGGACAATCACATTACATTACATTTCCTTTGATTTGGGGCAGTAAGGGACCTAGATGATGAATGAGGGAGTGTTGTACCATAAAAGATTGAGAACCACTGATTTAGATTTTAAATTCAATTTTCTTTTTTTCATTGTCCCCTGTGCTTGTCCCTCTTCAACAATAATTGTCTAACCTGATGGTCATGGTCATGTTCACTCCTGTGCTGTAAATTGCAGTAGTCTGCAATAAAGCGAAAGATTTTAAGTTGAAAATGCCTTGTTAAACTGAATGCTGATCAGGAGAGGGAATGGAGTGGCATAACTGACACAAATGGGAGAATTGACATTGGGAATGGTTTGTTGTCCTGTTCAGCTCAGATACAAAAAGCAAAGATTTAATTTAGCAGTGCTGAAGTCACTTTATTGTGAAGGGATTCTACATAAATAATGTAGAATAAGCTTTGTATTTTTTTCATATTTCCAGGAAGGGCTTGACCGTGCGGTGGTACGGGAAAATATAAAAAGTCTGTATCCATCTCTGGAAGACAGAGTCGAATTCCGTTGGATTCTCCAAAGAATTCGCAGTACGGAAAAGATTTGGGTCGAGGCTGGACACTCTCTTTCAGCCAAATACAACCTCACAGATCGGAAAGCTAAACACGTAATGTATCCCTCCCTTTTGTTTTTATTGGAATAAGTTTACTGCTATACTGCTGAAATTCATAGTAATTTTTTTGCAACAATGGGTCTTAAAATTCAACTGTAGTTAGCTAGTGTAAACTAATGCTAACACTTAAACTCTGTGAATTACTTAAAAACAATTGGAAAACTCTGTCTCCAGTTGACAGTTTTTGCTTTTTTGTCTTCAGTATGCATGTAATTTGTACACATGACAAAATGCTTAACATCTTAGGTTAAACCTACATGTCCCAGGCAAAAAAGTCAGCATTCTCACTAGCTGATGATCATTTAGAAGACATGGAAATTTGCTTCATCCCTGTAATGTAGTGTACAGCTGTAGCTGCAGTGTTAGTTCTAGTATAGAATATTAGTACTAACATAACTCTTGAATGGTACATTTTTATGCAAAAACATACTTGGACAAGCAACAGTGGTTATGTTCATGCTTCTTTGTATTTTCAACTACTTTTCTCAAACAGGTACTTTTGAAGTAGTAAAATGTAATCCTACATAATGATCTTATCTAATTACATGCCCCTTGCCTTAATAATGCTAAGTACTACTATAGATACTAAGCTAGTTAGCTGGACATGAAAAAACAAGTTTTTTGAGCCATTTGTTTTTGGAAATATTAAAAGTATTGGCTTGTGTCCTCTGTCTTCCTTATTATTTGTCATCCTAGTTGAGCATCTGACCATTTAAAAGTAAAATAAATATGAACCCACCCCCAGATACTGGTGTATCCCGCAGCAGTGATGGGTGGAATTGCAAGGGGTGCCTTCATGGGGGGGCCCCTTGGTGAACTAGTCCAGTGGAGTGACCTCATCTCCACACTTTACATTCTGGGTCACCATCTTCACCTTTCTGCCTCTATTCCAGACCTCAAGTAGTGAGTATGCACACAAGAGGGGAATTTTCTTGCAGACAGCTTTCTATCAGGGTGACTGGTGTCATTGTCTAGAAGTAAATTAGTGCAAACAAAATCATATAAATCACAGACCATAGTCTTTTGACAGATTAACAAAGTTAAAACTCATTCCATGATTTTCCCTTAATGGTTATGGTAATTGTTTCTGTATATCCATTCTTGTTTTTATTCTCACTCTATAGTTTTCTAGGTATTAAGACAAGTGACTGCCCGCCTCGTCTTTTGGTGGAACCAAACCTGATCTATACAGACATTGCTGGCCTTAAAGAGATTCAGAAAGCACTACAGACATCCTGGATCAAATACAAGTGAGTATCTAAATTGTCGTCCTGACACTATTTTAAAGTACTAACCTGTGATATATGTGACTAACCCATAATCTGTGAGTTATATATGAGTTATATTGAGTATACGCACATATGTATGTATTGTGCCTGTGGTAGGGCATTTCAACATTCAAATGCTGAATGTCATGCCATGTCATGTCATGACCATCAACATATATGTAGCCAGGTGAACATGTGTTATACAAGGGTTACACAGGGGTTTTCTCCTTAAAAAGTGTTATGTAGTTGACTTGTGGGATTAGTACTGTAGTAGCGTTCTTTTTCCCTCAAGGGGGCATTGTTATGCTATGAGTAACGTGTAAGGTAAATCGCGCTTAAGCGCATAGTTTGCCGAGACACTAGAAACAAGAAAGTGGCAGTACCAGGAGGTGACTGACGTGGTGTGTATTTTTGTTTATGTGAAAGGTAAATATCCCTATACATTTCGGTAAAATATGAACATGGTTGTAAGTGTTAGCAGATGAGATAATGATTAAGTTAGAAGACTTCTGTAGATCTGTCAATGAGTTTGTGTGAACACTGAACAGCGTGAGTAATGCTAAAGTACATGTATAAGCAGGGAGATATATGCGTGTTGAATTCCAGGTGTGTGTGTCTTGGAGCACAGGCCGCACACTGGAGTGAAAGTGAGTTAATTATATATTTCTCTGAGAATTGTTTCTGAAT
>NW_023340095.1:6533605-6537741 GCF_004916995.1 Morone saxatilis | reverse complement strand
ATCAATCCTTAAATCTTTAACATTTTCTCCTTAGCTAATCTTTGATTTAATTAAACATATAGTGTTATGTAGGCTTTACTCCCCAGCGGGAGCTTGTAACTATAACTGTCCTAAATCCTAAAAAAATACAGTATTAACGCTGTTCTTTATTAAGCTCAGTCGGGGAATAAAAACCCACAAAAATAATTTTATTTGTCTCATCATTCTTGACCAGGCCACATACTGTATATAATGTCTCCGCTTCCTCCCACTGTAAAAAAATGAAGCCAAAATGTCCCAGATACGACCCCTGACATCTTTCGCCTTTCGGAACGAGAGTCTGTGCAGTAGAGATCTGGGTTGTCACCGTGGTATCAAAGTCCCACCCATACTCGTGGCCGACTTAATCTCGAGCAGGGCTCAGCAGTCAACCATGATGTGAAATCCACCTTTTTTAGCTTCATATAACTGAATTTCAACTGTACTGAATAGTGTTATGCTCATTGCAGAATTTCCTCATATCGTGCAGGCCTAAATTTAAGTTCCAACAACTGTTTTACTGTGAGAGTTTACAGTATATTAAATACCTGTTCAGTTTTTATAGCATGTAATTATGTGCATTTTGATGTGAGTTTAACTGTGTACCTCTGTCTGTCAATCAGGTGTATAATTCGTGTGTTGGACACTTTTGGTACTGAACCAGACTTCAATCATCCAACATGGGCTGAAAAGCACAACCTTATAAGTTCATTTGGCAGACTGAACCTGATCCCAATGCAGTTCTACACCATGTTTCGTATGTTTCTTTTTCTTTTTCAACAGCTAGTTGTGTGTGTGAGACAAAGAGAAACGTCAATTTTTAAAATTTAATATAAAATACTAATATTTTGATCAATGAAAGTTTTGTCAGTGAAATTCAGACAGCAATATTTTTCAATACACTTTAGATTATTTTTTGTACCTATCTTAATTAATGTGTATTCTCTTGTTGTGGGCAGCTCATACACCAGACAACACATTCCTGGGCTTTGTGGTGCAGCACCAGCTGAGCTCTGAAGAAACTGAGCAGCTCAAGTCTATCAGAAGACAAAACCAGGCACTTGTGTATGGCAAGCGTGCCAATTTTTGGCAGGTAACAATGGATGGATAGCATTTCTTACAATGAAATATATATTTCCTTATAGGCACCAATATTGATTTGAGAAAGTATTAAGAAAGTATACAGGTTCTAGTTATAGGTGGAGAGAGAGGGAACAGAGTTTTGATTGTTATTTTATGCCTTGAAAATACTTTTGTCCCTTAATTTTACCTTTAGGGTGTTTAGTAGTTCACGGACGTAGAGTGTGGGTGTCAAGCGGTCTGTTTCTTCCCCCACTGTAATTCAAACACCCGCCCTCCCCTAAAATACACACTTGGCAGGGGAGAGGTATAATTTGGTTATGGGTGGTTATGTCTATTGATTTTCCAGGAAGTCACTCTTTGTTTCCTCTGTTGTCACACTGCAGGGTAAAGAAGCTTATCTGGACATTATCCACAAGTACTTGGAAATCCATGGGACGGTTGATAACAGTGCTTCGATCCCAAGCTATGTGAAAAACCATGGCATTATCAAAGGCACTGAGGTACAGGCCCTGTTGAGACAGAGCAAGGTGAGTGTGCAAGGGATCTTTCAGTTCACATCAGGTCCCTTAACTTCACTCTTGTGTTGTGTTGACTTTGGCTATACTTCCTCATTTTACAGCCTGTTGCTGTATGTGTAATAATAATTTAAAAAAAAATGTATGACTGAATGAAACCTCAATATGTAGTAAAAGTTAAAATGGTAACCTTTCTCTTTGCTATAAACTGCACACCCATAAAGCAGGAACTGAACTCACAAGTTTAACCAGTCATTTACTAAAATGAGTAATTCTGTAATTCTGTAAAATAATTTACCTTTCTTTATGAGAAAATCCCTGAATTTGACAGAAAATGTATTTTTTATGTTACGTTATGTTCCATTGATATGTTCAAGGCTTTTCTGAGTAATTCAGGATTTATATAGTTATAGTATTAAGACGAGAATAAAATGGGGAAGCAGTTGTGTTTGTAGTCAGCATAGATCATTAATGATCTGTTTTACATGTATGTGATTGTATACAGTATGTAAATTGCATTTGTGTGTACTATAGTAGTGCAGCCTAAAAAGTAGTGTGAACATGGCAATCACAGACATAAATGTTTAGAAGCTATTCTCATAAAATATATTAAGTATATCGGGGATAAAACAATGTTAAGTGGTTTTTGAGTTGTTTGAAAGGGTCTGGAGAAACTCGAAACACACTGCTCAACAATATCACTCATTCCGTATGCTGTTATGTCAGCAGCATCACACTTTTTATACAGCATTGACATGCTGTATAAAAACATGTTTTTCTAGTGGGTTCACACAACAAGTTTGACAACCCTCCATGCATATTCTATACCAAGACTGACTGCTGAGATGTGAATTCATCAGTTAATGTGCTAGTGTTGGCTGGCACCATGTGGTGACATAAAGAAGTGCAAGGGGTTACCATATACTCTACATCTTAATGTGTCCTTATGTGTGCAGAAATTCTAACCCGTTTTCTGTTGTAGGTTTTTGTGGGATTGTCTTTTCCATATGAAGGCCCGGCCCCATTGGAGGCCATAGCCAATGGCTGTGCTGTCCTGAACCCTCGGTTACACCCTCCGCATAGTAGTCTGAACACAGAGTTCTTCAGTAATAAGCCCAACATCAGAGAGGTAAGATCATATTCAAAACGGAGGCACTTAACATGATGTGACAAACAACACACGATAAACAACACTTTCACCAGGAAATCGATCCATTTTGTTTTCCAGGTGAGACATTTTTTTTTCACAAAGCCGTTTCACTGTTGGTGCGTTTGTGCTCCAGGTGACATCCCAGAATCCTTATGCCGAGGCCATAGGGGAGCCCTACGTATGGACGATAGATATGCACAACTCAACAGATGTGGAGAGAGCTCTCACTGCTATCCTCAATCAGACTGTAAGTACCTTCTAAATATGCTGTTAAATCTACCTATTTCCCAAAGAGCACAGTGGGAATACAGAGGAAACGCAGCTTGATAAATACAGTTTTTGCATATACATTTCAGATTGAGCCCTATCTTCCCTATGAGTTTACTTGTGAAGGGATGCTGCAGAGGGTCAACGTCCTGATTGAAAAACAGGTTGGAGGAATGTTTGTTTGAGGGGAAGGAAAAAGGATACATTTTTTAAGTAAAAAATAATAATTCTATTCTAATTTTTGCCTCAGGACTTCTGCCACAGTACAGGGAGCTGGCCCCCACTGAGCACGCTCCAGGTTGTGAAGGCAGAGGCAGACACTTCCTGTAAACAGGCTTGCCAGGAAGTGGGGCTTATCTGTGAACCTGCATTCTTCCCACATCTTAACAGCGCCAAGAATCTTGCCAAGTAAGTACAGCATGCCATGAATGCAGTCACATAAATCCTAATTTACTTTTTATTTATGTCTTTCTGTGTATGATGGTGGGTATAATACACCTAAAGTAAGCAATATCATGCAGTTCTGACCAGAATCATCTTTTTTATGAAGGTAATTCAACTGTAAATAAATAACCATGTCTGCATAGTCATGTTTCTCAGCAGTATCTTTGGAGAGCTTTGACCATATTTTTGTTCTAATTTTAAACAGCAAATCATTACTATAGATTTTCTATAAGATCTACTATACAGTCAACAATTAGAAGAAGGTTAACAAAATTGAAAGTAAGCCTCAATCCAGCTCTCTGAAAATTCGACACATATTGTAAACATTTACATGTAGTAAATATTATAGATGCATATCTTTGCACAGGATACAGTTTTTGAAAAACATAGTACAAATTAGAAGAACACAAGTCAGATATTCACACACATATTCTTGGCAGTATATTGAAGTATATTGAAGGTTATAGTCGGCACTTTTATCTAATTTAATTGGGCTGTTTTTCAGCAGAGCAAAAGTATTCGGTGCGAGTTGAAAGTTACTGTGAAATACACTGATCTTCCAGATCATTATGACCAGTGACAGGTGAAGTGAATAATACTGAGTATCTGGTTATCATGGCACCTGTTAAGTGAGCAAGCAAGTGAACATTTTGTCCTCA